>NC_034196.2:9025455-9203544 GCF_002021735.2 Oncorhynchus kisutch
TCTATCCCCAAAACATCCTAAGTGATTTTCTGCGACATAGCAGCGATACAAAGAGGTAGGCCTAATTGTAACAATATCCTCAGTCAATGAAGTGTCATTCACGTCAGAGACCAATTTTATTTGGGCATATCAGTTAGATTTTCTAAATGCTTAGTACACTTTCCAAAGTTATTGTTAAAATAATCTCATTGCATTCTTTTCATGATGGCATGACAAATGAGTTGTCTTCTCTTAAACCTTTCTATGTTTGTTACCATTATTGTCATATCTTCACCAAACATTATTTGGCCTACTGTTATCAATTATGTTTGGTTACAACTTGGCATATTATTCATCTTATCATGTATAAACTAATTATGACCTTCTTATGTTTCTTCTCTTTCTCCAGCCGGTCCATCCGGTCCAGCCGTAGTTTGTCCAGTTCCAGCCTCAACTCCTCTGTCTCCGGGCTGATGCTGTTCCTACTGACCATCACCTCCAGGATCTCCAGCACCCGCACCACTTTTGGCATGAGCCTGGACAGAGCCTCGCATCCATACTGATCAATGATCCGCTCAAACTCCTGGCCCACCACCGCGGCTATGTCATACACGTCCATAACCGTTAAATCGGCCACATTCTTCTCCAACGCTGACCCAAACTCTTCCATGGCTGACTGGGTGGGTGGGTTTGTATTTTGACTGTCCCCCAGCTCTGGCAGTTTTCCGCAGTCTCTCCCTGCTTTACCGGGCTATTATATTTCCTTCGACACAACAAACTTCCTCCCCTTGGAAAAAGTATTTACTTTTGGTTGTTCTGCAGGTTCTGTGTGTATCGTGTCCACGTCAATAAGTACATATACGTATCGATTGGTGTTTTCTACTCGCGTCGGACATCTTGTCAGCGATTTTTGATCAATTTGATAAAATCACCCGCCTTCCCATTGCGGTTCTGCTGCGCTGTCGTTCTCTCCCGATTATGTGGTCAGATTGCAGTTTGTAATGCGCATGTCAGGAATATCAATCGGTTGAGGTCGCCGCTAGGGTGAATTTGAAAAATAAATAAAAACATGACATCTCAGTCTCAGTTGTGTGAGAAGAAGATATAGTTGTGATATTAATTGTTCTGACAGATTTAGTGCACGTCTATGGTAATTGAAGAGTCTACAGTTAAACAGTCTATGATCCGAAGTAATGAGGGGAAAAAGACTAGACATCACATAGGCATCCTAATTAATACCACAATATTAGAAATCAGATCAGTGTAATGCCTGGATTGTGTTAATTATACAAAGGATAACATTGACTGTGTGAAGCCACACTGAACTGCAGTATACTGTCAAATAAAAAGGCACAATATAATATAAACATGATCTTTAAACCAAAGCCATACAGATGTAGGATTTTAATTTGATCATCCTGTTGCAGGACACATTTCCTGCAATACACGACATGTAAAACATTTATTATATTTGAGGTTTAAAAAGGCTTCTGACGTTTGTAATTTCCACTTAAAAATGTCAGACTTGATTTTCCCATACGAAAAATGTACCAACCCCTACAAAAATGTCCATTCATTAAAATCCACATAACAATTTATATTTCCTGTTGCTGCAACATTATTTTCCTGCTGTAGCAAACTGGATCAAATTAAGATCCTACATCTGTAATAGTCAATCAAATCCATACATTGGTTTTATATGTAAACATACAATTCAATTAGGCTATAAGGCCTAACTCACAGATAAAACTATAAAATACAGACAGACAAACATACAGAAAATTAGGTTAACAACGCTTGTTTTCTTTAATTGAGTGAGTTAGTTCGGAGAAGGAGGAGAAAGAGGAGGGGGAGGAATTAGAGAGGAGGGGAATGAGAAAAAAGAGGAGAGAGGGAAACAAACACCAAGGTGCAATGGGAGGGGTTATGACATGGCTGCACGCTGGAACAAAGTGTTACTTTCCTCATAAAGCTCAAAGCAGTCAGCTCAGTTGCACAAAGTCTCTGGTCTAGTTGAGTTTCCTTACACCTAAAAACAACATACTCAGGTAAGTGGAAAGACAGAATGACCTGGGTTGGTGAAACTCTTTTAAAATAAATAGAATAAATGCAATGAGCTTTTCCAGTTTTAATGTTTCCACTGAGGGATAGTTTAGTTGATTTGGTCATAAATCAGTTTGTGAAGATATAGCTCACCACTACATTTGATATTAGTGCATACTTGAACACTGCATGATAATGTGTGACTTGAGGCAATATCATTTGTTGAAGTACAGTACTTCATGTACTTAGTGTGTAGATATTATTTGCTCTGTAAACTGGAATACCAAGTGTCCACATACTGTAGGTTTTTACTGTAAAAATTCAGATTAGATATAATTTCTAAAACTCATCATAGTCTATAAGATATGCACATGGGCACTGTTACTGTTGCATTGGAGGAGAAGTTTGAGGCACTAAAGTACTGGTGGCATGCCCCTCTCTTCCTGCAGCCCATATGAAAAAAGACTATAGTATACTACACAAAGTGTAGTATTTACTATAGCAATTACTGTAGTTAATTTTTGCAGATAATACTGTATTATTTACTATAGTGTTTTTGTTGAATTATATTTGACAATCTACTGGACAAATACTAAAAGAGCAAATTTCCCATAACCTGTATATACTATAGCAATTACTGTAGTTGATTTTTGCAGATATTACTGTATTATTTACTATAGTGTTTTTGTTGAATTATATTTGACAATCTACTGGACAAATAGTAAAAGAGCAAATTTCCCATAACCTGTAGGCAGGTAGGACTGGAGTGTGAATGAGTAGTTCAGTTCTTCTGCTTTTTCTATGACCTGTGGGGAGCACAATATGGTCTATACTTGGTATGTAGGTTTCTCACTCCTGGGTGGCACAAATTAAGATATGGGGGATGAGAATGGATGTAGTATATGCAAATTAAATACTTCAGCATTACTATAGTTTAAAAAACTGTAGTGTTTTTGCATACATTACTGTAGTATTTACTACAGTGTTTATTTGCGCATAATACTGTAGTATTTACTATAGTATTCTACAGTATACTACAACATTCTAAAGTAAGCACTACATAATCAAAGGATATTACCCTGTCGTACCCAATTGATGCCCCTGCTCGCCTTGTGATGATAACAACACTGAAGCTTTTTCTCAAATGTTTTATGGACATTTGAGAACACAGTGGGAGGGATCTTAGACCATTCCTCCATACATAATCTTTCCAGATCATTGATATCCTTCATCTGCACTTATGGACTGGCCTCTTAAATTCAAACCACAGTTTTTCAATGGGGTTCAAGTCCGGAGACTGAGATGGCCATTGAAAATATAGATTTTGTGCTCAATTCACCATTTCTTTGTGGATTTGATGTGTGCTTGGGGCTATTAGAAAAGCTTGTGGTCATCCGCACATCCTTAAAAAACATAGGTGCTGAGCTAATAAATAATACGAGTGAAGAACAAGAAGGCCTGCACACTCTTTAAGCTCCCAATTCACTGCTTCATTGAATGACTACGTTTTGATCCGAAACGGATCTTCGTCAGGTCCAACAAACAAACGGAGTGCTCACTTCCCCAAAATATACCCATTTCACCTAGCATGAGCATTACGCAGATGACGCATGGTGGGTGTGGAAACAATTCAATTCACCTTTGTGTGTAATCAATCATAATTAATCTCAGGGGGACATGTGTCTCATAAAGGAATATATACATACAAATGGGTCCAAGTTAAAACCTAGGCAACAGTAAAAAAGATTATGTTGGATACTGCTGAGATACTATAGATATAATACCAGGGACCTATTTAAAAAACAACTTGTGTATCTCTAATAATTTGATATCAATGAGATGGGCACATGTAGTAGTTACAGAATCGAATATATATGTTTATATGGATCGAAACGTAGTCAATAAAGCGGTGAATTGGGAGTTTAAGGAGTGTGCGGGACTTCTTGTTCTTTGCTTGGGGTTATTGTCTTGCTGGAAGATTCACTTTCGGCCAAGGTTCAGCCTCCTGGCAAACATGTTTTTGGCCAATTTAGTCCTGATACTTGGTAAAGTTCATGATACTGTTGACCTTAACAAGGGCCCCAGGACCAGTGGAAGCAAAATAGCCCCATAACATCAAAGATCCATCACCATATTTTACAGTAGGAAGTAGGTATTTCCTGCATATGCATTGTTCTTTTGAAGGCCAAACCCATCATTAGTGTGTGGCCAAAGAGCTCTATTTTCATGTAATCTAATCATAGCACTGCCTGGAGTTTGTTAAACGTCATTGGCACTTGGATTGGAACCAGTGCTATGGTCATATGGCACGGAAATAAAGGTATTTGGTCACGCACACCAGCGGTCTTTGACCTTGAAAGAACAATGCAGAAAATACCTAATCCCAACTGTAAAATATGGTGAAGGATCTTTGAGGTTACGGGGCTATTTTGCTTCCACTGGTCCTGGGGCCCTTGTTAAGGTCAACGGCATCATGAAGTTTACTGGATATTTTAGCTAAAAACCTGGTGACCTCAGCCAGGAAGCTGAACTTGGCCACAAATGGATCTTCCAGCCAGAGCCCGGCCTTAGCCTTTTGGGGACCCTAAGCGAGATTTGGTTGGGGGGGGGGTGCCGTTTTACAGCTAAATTCCTGCAATTCTACACATTTTGCCATGACCTATGCCATGTTAATATGATATACGAGTGAGAATTACTAATAAAATCAATGAGGGCGTCTGGAAGGTCATGGGAAGGGACAATAAAAGGCCACTTTAAAATGTCTATTTTTGTCACACAACACAATGCCACAAGTTTTGAGGGAGTGTGCAATTGGCATGCTGACTGCAGGAATGTCCACCAGAGTTGTTGCCAGAAAATGTAATGTTAATTTCTCTACCATATGCCGCCTCCAATATCGTTTTAGAGAATTTCACAGTACGTCCAACCGGCATCACAACCACAGACCACAGCCCAGGACCTCCACATCCGGCTTCTTCACCTGCGGGATCATCAGAGACCAGCCATCCGGACAGCTGATGAGACTGTGGGTTTGTACAACCAAAGATTTTTTGCACAAACTGTCAGAAACATCTCAGGAAAGCTCGTCGTCCTCACCGGGGTCTTGACCTGACTGCAGTTCGGCTTCGCCACCAACTTCAATGGGGAAATCAAATCAAATCAAATTCTATTGGTCACATACACGTTATTAGCAACTGTTATTGTGGGTGTAGCGTAATGCTTGTTTTTCTAGCTCCGACAGTGCAGTAAATCTAACAAGTAATATCTAACAAATTACACAACATATACCAAATACACACAAACCTAAATAGGAATGAATTAAGACTATACAGTAGGGCAAAAAAGTATTTAGTCAGCCACCAATTGTGCAAGTTCTCCCACTTAAAAAGATGAGAGAGGCCTGTAATTTTCATCATAGGTACACATAGGTACATGACAGACAAAATGGAAGAAAAAAAAATCCAGAAAATCACATTGTAGGATTGTTAATGAATTTATTTGCAAATTATGGTGGAAATAAGTATTTGATCACCTACAAACAAGCAAGATTTCTGGCTCTCACAGACCTGTAACTACTTCTTTAAGAGGCTCCTCTGTCCTCCACTCGTTACCTGTATTAATGGCACCTGTTTGAACTTGTTATCAGTATAAAAGACACCTGTCCACAACCTAAAACAGTCACACTCCAAAGTCCCCTATGGCCAAGACCAAAGAGCTGTCAAAGGACACCAGAAACAAAATTGTAGACCTGCACCAGGCTGGGAAGACTGAATCTGCAATAGGTAAGCAGCTTGGTTTGAAGAAATCAACTGTGGGAGCAATTATTAGGAAATGGAAGACATACAAGACCACAGATAATCACCCTTGATCTGGGGCTCCACGCAAGATCCCACCCTGTGGGGTCAAAATGATCACAAGAACGGGAGCAAAAATCCCAGAACCACATGGGGGGACCTAGTGAATGACCTGCAGAGAGCTGGGACCAAAGTAACAAAGCCTACCATCAGTAACACACTACGCCGCCAGGGAAATCCTGCAGTGCCAGACGTGTCCCCCTGCTTAAACAAGTACATGTCCAGGCCCGTCTGAAGTTTGCTAGAGAGCATTTGTATGATCCAGAAGAAGATTGGGAGAATGTCATATGGGCAGATGAAACCAAAATATAACTTTTTGGTAAAAACTCAACTTGTTGTGTTTGGAGGACAAAGAATGCTGAGTTGCATCCAAAGAACACCATACCTATTGTGAAGCATGGGGGTGGAAACATCATGCTTTGGGGCTGTTTTTCTGCAAAGGGACCAGGACGACTGGTCCGTGTAAAGGAAAGAATGAATGGGGCCATGTATCATGAGATTTTGAGTGAAAACCTCCTTCCATCAGCAAGGGCATTGAAGATGAAACGTGGCTGGGTCTTTCAGCATGACAATGATCCCAAACACACCGCCCGGGCAACGAAGGAGTGGCTTCGTAAGAAGCATTTCAAGGTCCTGGAGTGGCCTAGCCAGTCTCCAGATCTCAACCCCATAGAAAATCTTTGGAGGTAGTTGAAAGTCCGTGTTGCCCAGCAACAGCCCCAAAACATCACTGCTCTAGAGGAGATCTGCATGGAGGAATGGGCCAAAATACCAGCAACAGTGTGTGAAAACCTTGTGAAGGCTTACAGAAAACTTTTGAAGTATTGAGATAAACTTTTGTTATTGACCAAATACTTATTTTCCACCATATTTTGCTAATAAATTCATTAAAAATCCTACAATGTGATTTTCTGGAATTTTTCTTCTAATTTTGTCTGTCATAGTTGAAGTGTACCTATGATGAAAATTACAGGCCTCTCTCATCTTTTTAAGTGGGAGACCTTGCACAATTGGTGGCTGACTAAATACTTTAGTCAGTATATATATATATATATATATATATATATATACACATACATACGTATATTGTATATTGCTTCCAGCAAGACAATAACCCCAGGCCCACATCAAAATCCACAAAGACATGGTTAATTGAGCACAAAATCAACATTTTGCAATGGCCATCTCAGTCTCCGGACTTGAACCCCATTGAAAACTTGTGGTTTGATTTGAAGAGGCCAGTCCATAAGTGCAGATGAAGGACATCAAGGATCTGGAAAGATTCTGTACGGGTAATGGTCTGCGATCTCTCCCAATGTGTTCGCCAATGTGCATAAAATAGTTTTAGTAAAAAGGCTCAGTGTCATTGTCCTCGCAAGGGAAGGGTGCCAGAGTATTGAAAACGGGATCCAATAAGTATGACCCCCATCTTTATTAGATTTCTGTTTTTAATATGTGTTATTTCTCTGAGCAACTGTATTCATGTAACATAATATCATTTTCTATTTCTTTGAGCATACAATATACAGTACAGTAGCTCAGTATTTTTTGCTCATCTGTATCACGAGACGAAATAATTCAAATCATTCCGGACCCCACTGTATGTTGTTGTATTTTTCAAAGTGCAGGTACATTCCCACCGTGCATACTGTACCTATCCATTCTATACCTAACATACTGTAATGAATAACCAGTACGTTACATTCATCACCTCACTGTACGTAACACTACGTAAACACTGTATTCAGTACAAGTACACACTGCTCAGAGGGTAACTCGGGCGGGAAACAAGTGACACGGAGAAACACGAGAAGAGGAGGAGCGCAAAGATAGAATCTTCCAGACTACTCAGGAAGATCTGACCTGTCCATCAGTGTTTCTGGAAAAAGCAGGGATTCTCCTCAGGGAGGTGATGGTGAAGACTGACTGGATGTTAGGAGTGGCCACAGAGTCCATCAACAGGAAGGGCAGTGTGCTACTAAATCCTGAGAATGGATACTGGGAAACATGGCTGAGAGACTGGAGGAAATACGAAGCTCTTGGTGACTTTCCTGTTCCTCTCTCTTGACCCATAGACCCTCGAAGGTCGGGGTATACATAGACTACGAACAAGGCCGGGTGTGGTTTTGTGACCTGGTAGCTCGACACCATATCTACTGTTACATGGGCTGCAACTTTGCTGACACGCTCTATCCATACTTCAGCCCAGGGGTCAATCCCAGTCGCAAGAAAGCCCCATTGGTCATCTCTCCTGTCAATCACAAAGACTAAATCTACACTGCAGGACAAATGGAAAGGTATATATTCATTTAAAACGTCAGTTTATCTCAATACATGTTACAGATATCCAAATCTATGTAAAGTAAGTATACTCACATAAGAGATATTATGTAAAGACTAATAGGCGGCTGTACGTTGATTGGTTGTTAACCATGTTGTATTTTTAAGGCATTTGGACAAAGCGTTGGGATGTTGGTTTAGACACAATTCTTCCTACAAGCACTGCAGTGGTCAGTAAGAAATGACTGCTTTTTCAAATAGAAAGATAATACACATTCTTAAAAGAAGTAATAATGTTAGTAATAATAATAATATTATTAACCGTTATTTTACCCAGATTTTTTTTTGTAATCAAATAGTGTATCAAGACATTAAGAAATATTAAATACTACAATAAAGTTGCTATCTTGAAAAGGGTTGTTCTTCAATCAATGCACCGGAGTAAACTGAGTAAACTGCATATACAGTAGTTCACATGACAAGGTATGCAGACAGGTAGAATCTTCTCATTCTGGATTTGGGATTCTAACATTCCGGATTCTGGATTCCTCTGTTCCAGCCTCACCTCTTCGGAACTGCAACAGAGGAAAAACAGACCACCAATGACATCACAATTCCATCCTTATGGGAAGTCAACCTGGCTCCAATACAATCCCTTCTATCCTTAGGCCCTAGGCCCTTGTTCTGTTCGTATACCTATAACCTTAATGCCTGTGACGAGGATGATCAATACGACAGCCGGTAATAATGATTCATACCTTACTAAACAGGGTTCCTGTTTTCTGGAAGATGGAAGGTTTCTTTGAAGTGTGGGTTGGCTTGGCGAGTTCTACTGAGTTATTTGGAAGGGGAAGGGACTCGGGCTGGGACAGAGGTGGGGACAGAGGCGAGGGTTGGGAGAAGGGATTGGTGTTTACATACGGCTGGCTTTGAGAGTATGTTTGGGGAGGTGAGTAGGATTGGGTTTGAGAATACGATTGAGGTGGTAAGTAAGATTGGGTTTGGGATGATGAGTAGGATTGAGGTGGTAAGTAAGATTGGGTTTGGGATGATGAGTAGGATTGAGGTGGTAAGTAAGATTGGGTTTGAGATGATGAGTAGGATTGGGGTGGTGAGTAGGATTGCGTTGCAGGCTGTGAGTAGGATTCAGGTTCAGAGTAAGGCTTTGTTTGTGAATAGGGTTGAGTGTGTGAGTAGGACTTGGGTGGTGAGTAGGACTGAGCTGATAGTTGTGAGTCGGGTTGTGTCTGTGAGAAGGGCTGTGTGTTTAGGTAGGGCTGGGGCAGCAGGGTGGAGGCTGGTAAGAGGGTTGGAGGGGGAGGGGGTGGGAAGCTGTCTCCCCCGTCATCCCCGTCTCCCCCCTCCACCTCCACCTCCCCCCCGTGGGTTGTACCAGTCCCAGACAGCTGGTAGTGTCTCTTCCTCAGCTCTCCCAGACGAACTCTCTCCTGTTCCAGCTGATTCTCTAGCTCCAACACCTTCACCTACAGCACCGAGAATGGAGAAGAGGACGTTCACCTACACACACATCCAGTTGGTCACATGGAATAATATGTCCCTGGCCCCACACACACAAAACATACACAAACAGCTATAAGTGGCTGTAGGCAGAGCAGTACAAGCTGCTGCAATGACATACCTGAGACTCAATCTCTTGAGTCTTCACTTTGATCAGGGAGATGCCTGAGAAGTCCATGGGTTCTGGAGAGAAGCGAGGACAAGGACTCAGAACTCAGGGGTACAATACACCCAAACCATTATACAACATTTATTTTATACAATCCTCCACCCCATAGCTGCAGGAAGTAGTTTGGCGGTGGGGGTGCTGAAGAAAAAACTATGCCCTCACTGAAGATGTCTATATCTGTCCACTAATACAGAACTAGTAGACGTTCTTATCCACAGCTACAGTTGAAGTCGGAAGTTTACATACACTTAGGTTGGAGTCATTAAAACTCGTTTTTCAACCACTCCACAAATTTCTTGTTAACAAACTATAGTTTTGTCTAGTCGGTTAGGACATCTACTTTGTGCATGACACAAGTAATTTTTCCAACAATTGTTTACAGACAGATTATTTCACTTATAATTCACTGTATCACAATTCCAGTAGGTCAGAAGTTTACATACACTAAGTTGACTGTGCCTTTAAACAGCTTGGAAAATTCCAGAAATTGATGTCACGGCTTTAGAAGCTTCTGATAGGCAAATTGACATCATTTGAGTCAATTGGAGGTGTACCTGTGGAGGTATTTCAAGGCCTACCTTCAAACTCAGTGCCTCTTTGCTTGACATCATGGGAAAATCAAAAGAAATCAGCAAAGACCTCTACAAGTCTGGTTCATCCTTGGGAGCAATTTCCAAACACCTGAAGGTACCACATGCATCTGTACAAACAATAGTACACAAGTATAAACACCATGGCATCACGCACCGTCATACCGCTCAGGACGGAGACACGTTCTGTCTCCTAGAGATGCGAAAAGGGCAAATCAATCCCAGAACAACAGCAAAGGACCTTGTGAAGATGCTGGAGGAAACAGGTACAAAAGTATCTATATCCACAGTAAAACAAGTCCTATATCGACATAACCTGAAAGGCCGCTCAGCAAGGAAGAAGCCACTGCTCCAAAACCGCCATAAAAAAGCCAGACTACGGTTTGCAACTGCACATGGGGACAAAGATCGTATTTTTTGGAGAAATGTCCCCTGGTCTGATGAAACAAATATAGAACTGTTTGGCCATAATGACCATCGTTATGTTTGGAAGAAAAAGGGGGGCGCTTGCAAGCCGAAGAACACCATCCCAACCGTGAAGCACGGGGGTGGCAGCATCATGTTATGAGGGTGCTTTTCTGCAGGAGGGACTGGTGCACTTCACAAAATAGATGGCATCATGAGGTAGGAAAATTATGTGGATATGTTGAAGCAACATCTCCAGACATCAGTCAGGAAGTTAAAGCTTGGTCGCAAATAGGTCTTCCAAATGGACAATGACCCCAAGCATACTTCCAAAGTTGTGGCAAAATTGCTTAAGGACAACAAAGTCAAGGTATTGGAGTGGCCATCACAAAGCCCTGACCTCAATCCTATAGAACATTTGTGGGCAGAACTGAAAAAGCGTGTGCGAGCAAGGAGGCCTACAAACCTGACTCAGTTACACCAGCTCTGTCAGGAGGAATGGATCAAAATTCACCCAACTTATTGTGGGAAGCTTGTGGAAAGCTACCCAAAACGTTTGACTCAAGTTAAACAATTTAAAGGCAATGTTACCAAATACTAATTGAGTGTATGTAAACTTCTGACCCACTGGGAATGTGATGAAAGAAATAAAAGCTGAAAAAATGGTTCTCTCTACTATTATTCTGACATTTCACATTCTTAAAATAAAGTGGTGATCCTAACTGACCTAAGACAGGGCATTTTTACTTGGATTAAATGTTAGGAATTGTGAAAAATTGATTTTTTGCTAAGGTGTATGTAAACTTCCGATTTTTTCTGTACTTACAGTAGAGAGTGCATATATTTTCATACTGGTCCCCTGTGGGAATCGAACCCACAATCCAGGCATTGCATGCTCTACCAACTGAGCCACATCATCACATCATATCCTCACATCATATCATCACAAACCACTTGATGTCTCAATGTACTCAATTACTGTATTGGTCATTTTTTTCTTCATGGTGATAGAAAGTCTACAGGTACAACCCTAGATGACCAGCCTATGAACAATACAGTAATGTACATTTACATTAAGTGGTTTGTAAGGATGGTAAATTACTACTGCACAAAAAAGTGGTTGTTTTCCATGTTATTTGATCAAGAATGTGGGTGTTTTGTGTCTTTGCCCATAACTTTGCACTTTTGGATATAAATGTTTGAGGACAGGCTTTTGTACTTTGTGGATTCCATTAGAATGACATCACAGAGAAAGGATCAGGG
The DNA here is from genome assembly GCF_002021735.2 of Oncorhynchus kisutch. NCBI lineage: Eukaryota > Metazoa > Chordata > Actinopteri > Salmoniformes > Salmonidae > Oncorhynchus > Oncorhynchus kisutch. The sequence goes on from NC_034196.2 coordinate 9,037,557, forward strand.
CAACAACTCTTAATATTCCAACTATTGAATCCTGCAAGATACTCTTCTTAAATTATACAATTACCTTTTTTTTGCCAAAATGGAGATGCTGAAAATGTTTTGCCAGTGCTGCAGACGTCTATATTGGTCTGCTAATACTAGTAAAGGCCCAGTGTACTACTTGTGTGAATTTCTTATTAATATAGTCTCAGAAACTCAATCCTAGGCAACAGTGACTATGGTCTGGTTTCAATGACTCTTTTGGCAACTTCAATAAGAGAAAATAATTGTTCCCGTGTGGGTACTCTTCAGACAGACAACAGAATGTCACAATTCGAAACCAAAGTTTGCAAGGAAAACCTTTGCAGTGGCTTTAGGAAAGGTAGTTGATACAAACTAGACACGTGTGAAATGCCTTCAATAAAACTAACCGGCGTGATCTCCAGCTTGCTAGCTACTAGTTTGTATTTTAAGTGGCTAAGGTAGCAACGTAGGCATTGGACGTTTGCCAAGAGAGTCCGTCGTTGAAACCAGACCCTAGTCACGGTTGCCTAGGGTCGGGTTTGAGACTACCTTCCTCCTCTCCCTCTTTTCACCTCTCTCAGTGATCTGCCTCTGTCCGTGATTGGTGGAGGTCACCACTATGGCAGCCATGTCGTTGACGTGTCGCGAGGCCTGCTGCAGCGTCGACAGCTTCTTGCTGTTCCGGTCCGCTTTCACCTGTAGCCACGGCAACACAGGGGGAGACGAGGGGTCTATTGTCAAGTCAGCGAATATGAAGACGGAATCAGCTGTGTGTGTGTATATGTGTTGTACCTTGGAGGCAGCGACCAGCTGGGCGGTACTAGCAGCGATCTCATGAGAACAGACGATGAGCTCCTCGTATTTACCCCCGCTAGTTACCACCTTGTCAGCCGAGTCTCTGCCAGCCGGGAGAGAGAGGAAACAAGATATATCAATTTGTGTGGACAGAAAGTGGGTTTTACACACAAATATCTCAATTTTAGGATTCAGCCCTACGACAACGTGACTAGTATCACTGCTGTAACAACAGTCCGCTGTATATAGTATACATGTGTAATGTGTATATCAAGTCAGTACTTACAGCATCTGAGTGGCGCCCCAGCCCACTGACTTGGAGGCAGAGATGAGGCCTTCAGTCCAACAGGAGTTCTTAGCATAGAACTCCTTCACTGATGCTGCCCCCTGTGGAGAAAACACGTCACTGAGCCCAGAGCCAAATACAGATGTGCTCAACCTTTTGGAGGTCCACTATTTTGACTATGTCGATAAGTATGGAAGTACAGCCTATTCTAAACACAAATGTAATATTTAGAACTCACTCTGCCGCTTTCCACAATATCTTTCTGCAGGTCAGTGGCAGCGGTCACCAGCATGTGGATGGCCTTCATTAGGTCTGAACAGGAGCCAAGGATGCTGAGAGGGAGAGAGAGAAGAGGAGAGAAATTGAGAGGAAGACAGAGAAAAAGCATATTGACTCTGTAAGCTACAGTGATAGCTCCTCCAGCACATAACGTTAGTTAGTAAATACAGAGTTATTGTTGAGTTAATCCACTGTGTACTGTTGTGTTATGTGTTCCACTGTGTTCTGTGATCTACTATGTACTATTGTGTTTTGTGTTCTGTGTACTATTGTGTTCTATTGTGTACTATTCTGCTCTGTGTTCTACTGTGTACTATTTTCTTCTGTGTTCTGTGACATATTGTGTAGTATTGTGTTCTATGTTCTACTGTGTTTCGCTGACCTCTGGTTGACCTCCAGTTTGACCCCAGATGTGTCTCTCCTGGCCTGGTTCAGGATCTCCTGTTCACAGCGTGGGTAGAAAAGACATGAGGAATGTCCTCAACAATGACATGCTCTGTGTGTGTGTGTGTGTGTGTGTGTGTGAGAGAGAGTGTGTGTGTGTGTGAGAGTGTGTGTGTGTGAGAGTGTGTGAGAGTGTGTGTGTGTTCTTACGTCCATGCGGAGTACAGCCTCCTCTATTGCAGTAGAGGTAGCAGTCATCTCTTTATCAACCATTTCCCCCAGCTCCTCTTTTAGAACATCCTGCCCTTGAAGACACAGATCCTACAGGAAATACACTTCCATTACATCCTGTCCTATCCTGCATTGACACAGAATGGCTGCCAGTGCACTGACCACAGAATGTTGCTCTCAGCAGGAATGCTTATTCCACTAGCTGCAGTTCTCCGTGTGTGATGACCCCGTCCGTACCTGTCCCATAGTGAGTATACGTCGCATTACATAGCGTATCGTAGTAGGGTCGGCTCTCTGTAACGTGGCTCTGGACTTCAGCTCGTGTAGGAACTGCAGACAGTGAGTGGAAGCTTCTCTACAACTGTCAGTCAGACCTAGAGGGAGAGAGAGAAAGGGATGAGTGTGTGTGTTTGTGAGCATGCTTGCGTGCGTGCAGTGTGCGTCTCTTACGGTCGGCCTGGTCAGTAGGAGCACTGTGTGCTGTAGCTCCTCCGTTGACGATGGTGTCAGAAGCTAGATGGGAGAACTGTGTCACAGCCCTCAGAAGACCACTGGCATCTGAGACAGACAGGACAGAGACATGAGATTATACCCACACACACACACAAACATGCATGCCGTGCGCACACACAAGGTGGTTACACACCATCCATATTTCCAAGGTAGACCATGTGACTCTGCTGCATCTTGTCCAAAGAACCCAGGGTGATCTCAGCTCGGTTCACCAGGTAATCTGGAGAGCAGGTGCAGCGTACGTGTATGGGGTCGTCCAGTTTGGACACAGCGTCCAGTATGATGCCTTCAGCCTCCACCACGGCACACTGGAGCAGACAGAACTGTTCCTCTTGCAGCTTCCTGGTCAGCTCACCCTCACGAGATGCCTGGAGTAACACACACACACCGGAAAGATTACAGGTTAACACACCTATACGCGCATGCTCGTATGTGTGCACAGAGACAGGTATGCACGCACAACTGCTTCACACACACAGCCCATACCCGTTGCTGTAGTTGTTGCCTCAGACTGGCCATCTCTCTGGATGTCCTGTCGTTGTCCTGCTCCAGAGAGCTGCGTTGGAGCTGCGCCTGCTGCCTTAAAGAGGACAGCTCAGCATCTTTCTCCTTCACAGAGCGCAGCAGCCCCTCTCTCTCGGTCTGGAGACCCATCAGGGCACTGTTCATCTGAGAACCAGTCTGAAAGGGGAGACAGATACATAAACATGTCTCTCAACCTTATTTGTATCAAGGACTGACAAGTATAGGGTCTCCATTTGCTAGGGACCAGCAGACAGGTTCCTACCATCTCCTTGTTCTGCAGGGCATTGTTAGCACGTGACACCTCTGCTCGACTCTGCTCCAGCTCTCGCTTCAGTCTGTCAATCTCCACTCTCTGCTCCGCGTTTATAGCCAGCTGTAATCTCACACACACACACACACACACACACACACACACACACACACACACACACACACACACACACACACACACACACACACACACACACACACACGTCAATTCATCAGAATGTCCTCCAATGTCTTACTACGCAGCACAAGTTCGACTTCAAGTTCAAGTCTAGTGTGTCGACAGCCCATACCTGTTGCTGTAGCTGTTGCCTCAGGCTGGCCATCTCTCTGGCTGATCTGTCCCTGTCCTGCTCCATGGAGCCGTGATGGAGCTGAGCCTGCTGCTGTAGGGAGGACACTTCACCCTCTTTCTCCCTCAAACAGCGCAGCAGTTCCTCTCTCTCTCGCTGGAGACCCTGCAGAGCACCAGTCATTTGGGAACCAGCCTGGGGAAGCGGGAAGAGTTCTGATTGGTTCAAGAAGGACACACAAAATAACAAAAGGGTAGAGTCGAGTTTGAGAGACGGAAAAACACTGTCCCGTGCTTCTACCTAAATAAGCCTACCATGTCGTTGTTGCCTACCATCTCTTTGTTGTCCAGGACACTGTGGACTTCACCCAACGCTGCTCTCTGGTCCAACAGCTCTCTTTTCAGCCGATCCATCTCCTGCTTCTGCTGCTCCAGCTACAAAGACAGGACAGAGAAAACATGCAGAGAAGTCAGGAAACACAAGGACAAACATCAACAATTGTTAAACCTTACAAGAGTAAGAATCATCCTGGTGAAATAAAACCTGAACCTGCTCCATATTTGCTACAAACTCTAGGGGTTAGAGGTCAGGGGTTAATGGTTATAGTACCTTGAGTCTATTCTCCTGTCGAAGGTGGTCCACCTCGCTGGCCAGCTGCTGTTTGGCCGTGGCCAATTCCTCCTGGTTCTGCTGGGTGCTGGACAAGAACCGGACTGTCTCTGCATTCTGAACACACGCACACAATATTGTGTCAGCTCCCAAAAGGCATAGAAATTCCCAGTGTGCAGTGTCTGTACCTTCTTCAGTAGATCAGCGTGGCTGGTGACCAGTTCAGCGTGTCGCTCTTTGAGCTGAGAAAAACGCAGCTCAGCTGCCTGGGCTCGACCTGTAGGGGGAGGATGGGGTTAATAGGTGTGTGTGTGTGTGTGTGTGTGTATGTGTGTGTGTGTGTGTTTGTGTCCGTCCGTGTGTATACTCACCATCAGCCTCCTGGTATCCAGCCTGTACCCCTGGTAGGGCGGCGGTGGCCTGTCGTAAGGCCCCTACTTCCATGCGCAGGTGTTCATTGTCCACCAGAGCCATCTGCTTATGGGTCCTCTGGTCCTCCAGCTCTGCTTCCAGCCTGTTCACCTGAGACTTCAGCTGGGTCACACACCTCTGAGCCTAGGGAGAGAGGGGTGGGAGGAGGGGTCAAACACACACATGCATGCATTCTGAGTCACTCCTACACCTGCACACAGACAGACAGAGACACGCAGGCAAGCAAACACACACACCTCCGTTTTGAGGAGCTGCAGCTCTGGTTTAATGACCTCCAGCTCCTTCCTCAGAGCCTCTGCCTCCGTCAGAGCTGGAGACGGAGATCTTCTGAGGGATACCAGAGGCAAACCAGAAACGGTTATTATTTCACAATCATTTCTCCTCAAAAATGTGGTTAGACAAGTGTTTCATTAGCTCAGTGAAAAGAGAAGATCTTTCATTTACCTTTGATCAAATCCAGCATCAGGAGCTCCCAGCTGGCTTAACATGTTGTACGGTTGCTGTCGAACAAATGGATGCAGACAGTTATGAGGCAATTGGTAATTATCATGTAAATAACAACACTAGGTTCAATAGCAAAGTGTAAAATAAAGTAATGGGAGAGTGTCCAGTCGTACCTGTGGTGTTTGGCTGTAGTCTGGCTGCGGCGCCGCATCGACTTCTTCATAAGGCTCCTCACTGGGCATCACCACCACCGGCCGCACGTACTCCGCCAGCGCAGAGGCACGCAGGAAGTTCGGAGGAGACTACAGGTGTTGCACACACACACACACAAGTGAACATACGGAACACAGAGATAGAAAAGGAAAACAGGTATTGGTGGGAATGACCAATTCCCCACAAACACAAAATACGTGGCTTACATCTGGCAGGTCAGGGATCTGAATAACCTTTTTGAAGAACTCCGTCTCTCTGGCTCGATCAAATAACTTAGTGAGGCTGGAAGACAACAGGGCAGATCATTCAAACCATACGCCGTGCATACCGGTGCACACACACAAGACAGTCGATAGTTGTGTAGGCAAACCTGTTGAACAGATCACGGAATCTCTCCCGGTGTCCGAGAAGAGAGTCAGCTGAAACACCTGGAACACAGAGCAGGACCACACATGTCTAATAGACGAGTACAGGTCAGATTTAGAAATCCAGAGGGCTACAGGCCTGGGGTTTTGTGTATGCGCGTGTGACTGACAGCTGTGCAGTTTGAACAGTAGTTTGACAGAGAAGTGGTAGACCCAGCTGCAGTCCAGTATAACAGGAATTAGAGGTCCCAGGCGACACTGTCCGGCCGGGGTGGTGGACTTGCCAGCGTTGGCATCCAGCTGCCGCCAAACTGTTAGGAAGACACAGATGGTTATGGCTTCATTCAACTGAGAATCAATGCATAAAGGAGAATGAAAGCCTTAGCTGAAAGACCCACCTGTCTCTGACATTTTCAGAGCAGCGTCCAGGTAATCTAACAGCTCATGAGTCATATCAAATCTGTAGAGAAGAGAACCCCTTACAGTGAACAGCTTAACAGAGATCACTGTTACCACCTGCAAATGTAGCTCACCTCAGAAACAGCTCAGCAAACCCTGATTTGGTGTTGAGAAAGACATTTGCACCCATAGCATCATAGGAGGTTTTGGGGTACAGTATGGTGCTATTGACTCACATTTTGTTGACGTCAGTTCCTGCCTCTCTCTCCACCGTCTCGTCTGTGGCCTCCAGGTTACCTGGAATAACCTTGTGCTGGGGAAGAAAGAATCCATGTACATACCAGAAAGGTTTGTCTGCAGGAGAAAGTGTTGGCCCCACGACAACTTTGATGTTACTAATCTACTATTAGTTAACATAATAGCACCTCCCCCAGTACAGAGAAGGCAATGTCATCACAAGGATACAGTAGGTTCTAGGTGGTATATATATGCAATGCACAGGGTCTCACCTTCACATGGAACTCCATTTTGAGGGACAGGAACTTGGCCGAAAGGGACACAATATGGCCGTACCTATCATGCAAGTTCCCCTGGAAATACATATGGTCATAAATCCACTGTCATCATAATTGTTTTATTTTGTTTTACCTTTATTTAACTAGGCAAGACAGTTAAGAACAAATTCCTATTTGCAATGGCGGCCTTGGAACAGTGGGTTAACTGTCTTGTTCAGGGGCAGAACGACAGATTTTTACCTTGTCAGCTCGGGGATTCGATTGAGCAACCTTTCGGTTACTGGCCCAACGCTCTAACCACCGCCCCAAAATACGTCCTAAGTTTCAATGTCATCAACTCCTGTAAAGGTAGCGTCAACCGAGTACTCACCCAGAGTACACCCATGTCTTTGACGTTCCTGCTGTATCTATGAGAGTCTCTCACAGCCTGAGGAACACACAGGGGAGAGGAGTCACTCACAGGACCTTACAGCAAGGAGACTCCAAAGATGTGACACTGGATATACAGGGAAGTTTGGCAGGAAGAAGAGAAGGAAGAGATAGAAGAGGAGAAGAGATCTCATGAAGGAAGAGATACAAGAAACGCAGTATGGGGGACATGAATGGGATGACTAACGTTATGGTGCCCGTCCCGGAGGACTTTGTGCAGCATGTAGCAGAACTTCCAGCTGACGATGGCGTTGGAGGAGAGCGGCAGGTTGATGATGAACGACCAGAACGTTGTGGCTCCGCCCTCCTTATGGGTCCCCATGATGATGTCGGCACCGTCGTCAAGGAGGAACCAATGATGTATATAAAACACACCAGACAGACAGACACCCCCGCAAGACCAAGAAACGAACAAATATTTATTACATCTCAAATCATGGGTGTGAATATGAATAGGCCTGGGAGGAATGGTAAATGATACATGTTATCAAAACATGGTGGATATACTTAGAGGTAGCCTCACACACACATTTCTCCAGATGGTTGGAGTGTGTTTAAAGGGCGTGTCTAGGACATGTTTGGAAAGGATACTGCGTGCATATTTCTCCTTCAGCGGTGTCTCACTGGAGGTGATGCTTTTACTGATGCTGTGGAGCTGAGTGGAAGAAAGGAGACTCACATTAAGCATCTCAAATCCAAAATTAAATCTAGATTCGGCTTCCTATTTCACAAACAAAGCCTCCTTCACTCACACTGCCAAACATACCCTCATAAAACTGACTATCCTACCGATCCTCGACGATATAATTTACAAAATAGCCTCCAACACTCTACTCAGCAAACTGGATGCAGTCTATCACAGTGCCATCTGTTTTGTCACCAAAGCCTCATATAACACCCACCACTGCGACCTGTATGCTCTCGTCGCCAGACCCACTGGCTCCAGGTCATCTATAAGTCTTTGCTAGGTAAAGCTCCGCCTTATCTCAGCTCTCTGGTCACCATAACAACACCCACCTGTAGCACGCGCTCCAGCAGGTATATCTCCCTGGTCATCCCCAAAGCCAACACCTACTCTGGCCGCCTTTCCTTCCAGTTCTCTGCTGCCAATGACTGGAACGATTTGCAAAAATCGCTCATATCTCCCTCACTAACTTTAAGCATCAGCTATCAGAGCAGCTCACCGATCACTGCAGCTGTACGCAGCCCATCTGTAAATAGCCCATCCAACTACCTACCTCATCCCCATATTGTTTTTTTTTTTTTTTTTTTGCACACTAGTATTTCTACTTGCACATCATTATCTGCACATCTATCACTCCAGTGTTCATTTGTTAAATTGTAATTACTTTGCTACTATGGCCTATTTATTGCCTTACCTCCTTACTCCATTTGCACACACTGTATATCGATGTTTCTATTGTTTTTGACTGTACTTTTGTTTATCCCATGTGTAACTCTGTGTTGTTGTTTTTTGTCGCACTGCTTTGCTTTATCTTGGCCAGGTCACAGTTGTAAATGAGAACTTGGCCGACCTGGTGAAATAAAAATGTACAAATAAAATGACAGCTTTGCACTCTTGGAATTCCCTCAACCAGCTTCATGAGGTAGTCAGATGGAATGTACTTCAATTAACAGGTGTGCCTTGTTAAAAGTTAAATTAGTGGAATTTCTTTCCTTCTTAATGCATTTGAGCCAATCAGTTGTGACAAGGTAGGAGGGGTACACAGAAGATTTTTTTTATTTTTTTTATTTCACCTTTATTTAACCAGGTAGGCTAGTTGAGAACAAGTTCTCATTTGCAACTGCGACCTGGCCAAGATAAAGCATAGCAGTGTGAACAGACAACACAGAGTTACACATGGAGTAAACAATTAACAAGTCAATAACACAGTACAAAAAAAAGAAAATAGATTCTATATACATTGTGTGCAAAAGGCATGAGGAGGTAGGCGAATGATTACAATTTTGCAGATTAACACTGGAATGATAAATGATCAGATGGTCATGTACAGGTAGAGATATTGGTGTGCAAAAGTATGGGGATGAGGTAAGTAAAAATGGGTGGGCTATTTACCGATAGACTATGTACAGCTGCAGCGATCGGTTAGCTGCTCAGATAGCAGATGTTTGAAGTTGGTGAGGGAGATAAAAGTCTCCAACTTCAGCGATTTTTGCAATTCGTTCCAGTCACAGGCAGCAGAGAACTGGAACGAAAGGCGGCCAAATGAGGTGTTGGCTTTAGGGATGATCAGTGAGATACACCTGCTGGAGCGCGTGCTACGGATGGGTGTTGCCATCGTGACCAGTGAAGATAAGGCGGAGCTTTACCTAGCATGGACTTGTAGATGACCTGGAGCCAGTGGGTCTGGCGACGAATATGTAGCGAGGGCCAGCCGACTAGAGCATACAAGTCGCAGTGGTGGGTGGTATACGGTGCTTTAGTGACAAAACGGATGGCACTGTGATAGACTGCATCCAGTTTGCTGAGTAGAGTGTTGGAAGCAATTTTGTAGATGATATCGCCGAAGTCGAGGATCGGTAAGATAGTCAGTTTTACTAGGGTAAGTTTGGCGGCGTGAGTGAAGGAGGCTTTGTTGCGGAACTCTTGATTTGATTTTTGATTGGAGATGTTTGATATGAGTCTGGAAGGAGAGTTTACAGTCTAGCCAGACACCTAGGTACTTATAGATGTCCACATATTCAAGGTCGGAACCATCCAGGGTGGTGATGCTCGTCAGGCGTGCGGGTGCAGGCAGCGAACGGTTGAAAAGCATGCATTTGGTTTTACTAGCGTTTAAGAGCAGTTGGAGGCCACGGAAGGAGTGTTGTATGGCATTGAAGCTCGTTTGGAGGTTAGATAGCACAGTGTCCAAGGACGGGCCGGAAGTATATAGAATGGTGTCGTCTGCGTAGAGGTGGATCAGGGAGTACAGGAGAGGGCTCAGAAGATAGCCCTATTTGGTAAAAGACCAAGTCCATAATATGGCAAGAACAGCTCAAATAAGCTAAGAGAAACGACAGTCCACCATTTCTTTAAGACATGAAGGTCAGTCAATACGAAACTTTGAACGTTTCTTCAAGTGCAGTCGCAAAAACCATCAAGCACTATGATGAAACTGCCTCTCATGAGGACCACCACATCAAAGTTGACCCAGAGTTACCTCTGCTGCAGAGGATAAATTCATTAGAGTTAACTGCACCTCAGATTGCAGCCCAAATAAATGTTCACAGAGTTCAAGTAACAGACACATCTCAACATCAACTGTTCAGAGGATAGCCTTCAAGGTCAAATTGCTACAAAGAAACCACTACTAAAGGACACCAATAATAAGAAGAGACTTGCTTGGGAAAGAAAACCAGCCCCGTCACGGACCAGGATGTCTTGCTCCCAGACAGACTAAACAACTTCTTTGCTCGCTTTGAGGACAATACAGTGCCACTGACACGGTCCGCTACCAAAACCTGCGGACTCTCCTTCACTGCAGCCGACGTGAGTAAAACATCTAAACGTGTTAACCCTCGCAGGGCTGCAGGCCCAGACGGCATCCCCAGCCGCGTCCTCAGAGCATGCGCAGACCAGCTGGCTGGTGTGTTTTACTGACATATTCAATCAATCCATATCCCAGTCTGCTGTTCCCACATGCTTCAAGAGTGCCACCATTGGTCCTGAGCTAAATGACTACCGCCCTGTAGCACTCACTTCCGTCATCATGAAGTGCTTTGAGAGACTAGTCAAGGACCATATCACCTCCACCGTACCTGACACCCAAGACCCACACCAATTTACTTACCGCCCCAGTAGGTCCACAGACGATTCAATCGCAACCACACTGCACACTGCCCTAACCTATCTGGACAAGAGGAATACCTATGTGAAAATGCTGTTCATCGACTACAGCTCAGCATTTAACACCATAGTACCCTCCAAATTCGTCATCAAGCTCGAGACCCTGGGTCTCAACCCCGCCCTGTGCAACTGGGTACTGGACTTCCTGGTGGGCCGCCCCCAGGTGGTGAGGGTAGGTAACAACATCTCCACCCCGCTGATCCTCAACACTGGGGCCCTACAAGGGTGCGTTCTGAGCCCTCTCCTGTACTCCCTGTTAACCCAGGACTGCGTGGCCTTGCACGCCTCCAACTCAATCATCAAGTTTGCAGATGACACTACAGTGGTAGGCTTGATTACCAACAACGACGAGATGGCCTACCGGGAGGAGGTGAGGGCCCTCGGAGTGTGGTGTCAGGAAAATAACCTCACACTCAACGTCAACAAAACAAAGGAGATGATCGTGGACTTCAGGAAACAGCAGAGGGAGGACCACCCTGTCCACATCGACGGGACAGTAGTGGAGAGGGTAGTAAGTTTTAAGTTCCTCAACGTACACATCATGGACAAACTGAATTGGTCCACCCACACAGACAGTGGTGAAGGCGGAGCAGCAGAAATTCGGCTTGTCACCAAAAGCTCTCAAACTTCTACAGATGCACATAAGGCTCTCCAGAGGGCAGTGACGTCTGCACAACGCATCATCGGGGGCAAACTACCTGCCCTCCAGGACACCTACACCACCCAACAACCACCCGAGCCACTGCCTATCATCCAGAAGGCGAGGTCAGTACAGGTGCATCAAAGCAGGGACCGAGAGACTGAAAAACAGCTTCTATCTCAAGGCCATCAGACTGTTAAATAGCCACCAGTAACATTGAGTGGCTGCTGCCAACATACTGACTCAACTCCAGCCACTTAAATAATGGAAAAATGGATGTAAAAGATGTATCACTAGCCACATGTTTACAAACCCTACATTACTCATCTCATATGTATATACTGTACTCGATACCATCTACTGCATCTTGCCTATGCCGTTCTGTACCATCACTCATTCATATATCTTTATGTACATATTCATCCCTTTACATTTTTATGTATAATATAGTTATTGTGAAATTGTTAGGTTAGATTACTCGTTGGTTATTACTGCATTGTCAGAACTAGAAGCACAAGCATTTCGCTACACTCGCATTAACATCTGCTAACCATGTGTATGTGACAAATAAAATTAGATTTGAAGACTGTTGGAACAGCATTCCAGGTGAAGCTGGTTGAGAGAATGCCAAAAGTGTCATCGAGACAAAGGGTGGCTACTTTGAAACACTTTTTGGGTTACTACCCAATTCCATGTGTTATTTCATAGTTTTGATGTCTTCATTATTATTCTATAATGTAGTAAATAGTAAAAATAAAGAAAAACCCTGGAATGAGTAGGTGTGTCCAAACGTTTGATCGGTACTGTACACCTTTGAGAACAATGGGACAATGAGAGACACAGCACATACTATTGATAAGCAGAACTCGAAGAATAGTTGTGTTCAAAGTGAGGCATGGCATGAGGAAATAAGTGTACTACATTGTTATAACTCCAAAGTTTTTCCCAGTTCCTTTTGAAGAAGTTGGATTGTAAAAAATATATCTGTTGTTGAAATGATATTCATGATACAGATGTTTCTGGAGTAAATTATATATCTTTATCTGACTAAAATGTACTCATTATAACACAATTAATACTGAAATAAAAACAGAGATATGTGTATGTTGTCACAGAAATACATTATCCAAAGATATGTTCACACACTAATCACCATACAACCTTGACACAAACACAATCCTAAATAATCATTGATTTAAAATAAATCTGTAAATGAGGGAACTTTTTTTTTCTAAAACAAAAAAGGTTGGATATAAGTTTACCTGTAGTTTTCCAAACTGTTCTTTCTCCGCAGCCAATTGCTTCTCTGTTTTATTCTCGCTTTTGTTTTTCGGTTTACTCGAGCTCATTTTGCCGGTGTAATCCACTGGGATGAAATGACCCGACTACTTGCTGTCCCAGCCACCCACACTTGCAGTTTGCCGATACCTGTCTGCTCTGGGTTGTCAATCTACAATGGGGATGGCACGTCAGAATCACGCGACGCGCAAACCGGTGTATCAATACCTTCTCCGATCAGTGACAGAGTGAATGATAGTAGTAGCAAATTACAGGTGGAAATACTGTATTAATGAATGGACATTATTTATTCTCTAAATTATATGCTGAGGTCGTTTATTTTTGCGCAACGCACTGTGCATTCCTGCGCGTAATCTTTTGCGCAATCTTCATTCCATTACACGTTTTTCTCCGATATTTTACGTAACAAAATTGTATATGTAAAAAAACAAGAAGCAAGTATTAATCGTATTTTTCATTCATCATGTTATCAAAATCACATAAGACCTGGCATTTGAAGTGGTTATTAAAATGTTTACTGCAGTGGTACATTTTTCTTAGTATTTGCATTTGCACTGAATATAAATTATTTTACATAAAAAGTAATGAGTACAAAAACATTAATTACAAAATGTTCACATCAAAAATACAAAAACAATATGCTAATGAAGAAAGTGAGGTTCAGGTTTCTTTTCAATGCAGCAGTCTCTCTTACCTCATCAGTCATCCTATTGGAGCCATCCAGCAGGTTTGCAGGCAGTGAAACCGGAATGACAATAACCCAGAAGCACCATTCAACAGGTCTGAATGACTGGTTTCACATCTCACAATCATATTACTAAATGGTTCCTAAATAGCTTATGACCAGGACTGCGAAGGGCAGGACTTTGGACATTTAACACTAAACACGCTTTAAATGTTGTTAAAACAATAGTTTAAAAAGTCTCATGTATCGTATAACATAACATAACTTTTCACATAAAGAAATGTAAGTCCTTCTTTGGTTTCCTAAAAAAGCAGTTTAATTCATTCATTGGCTTGCTATTGCTGTGTCCCTGGTTCTGATTGGAGGAGATTTCACCTTTGACCCAAATTGTCACTTCCTGGATTGTGACTGATATAGGTTTGGGACTGGGGGCAAAGCCATACCAATGTGACTATGGTCTCAATGGCTACAGTAGAAAACAGAGTAGTCTGCAGCCTCCATCATCACCCCTCCTAGACTTTCCAGGCCAGGTGTGTGAAGGTGTGTTTAGGTAGATGTCCCTTCCCTCTATAGCCCCCCAGGTTCCTCGTTCCTCTGGAAGGGCTGAGTGTTCCTGGGTGGAGTATCACCATCCAGCTGGGTGAAAACATGAGAGATGGGAGGAGCACTGTAAATCACTACCAGTTCACACCCTTACGTTGCACCCCACACTTCCATAGTATTATGTGATGTCTTAATGGTAATCGGCCCAACAGTATGAAATTATCTGTGGTATTTTGGTCAGAATAATTATTGTATCTATAGTATAAAACACATGAAAGCACGTACCCGGCTGGTTTGACTGGGTCTTGTGGTGTAGGTGGAGCTCTGGTTGGGGTGGTGATCGGGATTGCTGTGATTGTGTCTGTCACAGTTACGACTGTGGTTCCCATGGCTACTGTTGCCACTGTTTTGGCCGATGCTGAGGCTGATGATAGCGTCACAGTTAGAGGACGGGCTGTGGGAGGGGCATAAAGGTTGTAGGGTTGTGCGTTCCAGGCTAGCCACCATCTGACGAGACTCATCTAGCAGCCTTTGTAGATTATTGGTGGAGGAACGCTGGTCCTCCTGGGGGAATGGACAAAATATAAAATGTTTAAACTTTAAGACTGAATCCTGGCCAATTACTTTTCTTTATCTCTACATTAGGAATTAATTATGAAGATCAGGAGTTTTTCCTCTCAGGCTATGTGGTCCACTCACATCGTCTAAAGCTGCAAAAAGGCCTCCCAGGTTGCCGTTGACAACACCTCGTTCATTGGCGGTTGTTGGAGAGGCGGAGTCATTCGCAAGACCGAGGCTCCTCCTACTCCGTGAGGAAGGGGAGGGGCTATCCAGGTACACACAGGTGAGATCACCTTGGCTGGGAAAGCAGTCAATCAATCAATCAATCAATCCTACTATTCCTGAGACAAATTTGGGGTCAATATAAAAGAGTGTACCATTCTTTCTCTGTATATTCTGTCCCTACCAGGTGTTACGAGGGCTGATGTCCACCAGCAATATGGAGGAGTCCTCTGCCTCCGGTCCTCCATTAAACACAGCTAGGAGCTCCATCCCTGCACCTGGCCCTGCATCTGTCCCTGTCTCAGAGCTGCCTGCTTCAGACAGGCTAGGTTCACTCTGTTCCTGGCCTTCAGCTATACATCTACACCCACAGCTGGGTCCTGTCTGTCCGTCAACCATACTACCAAAGCCATAGCTCTGCCCTGCCTGTACTTCAGGCAAACTACCACAGCCACAACTAGCTGTCTTATAGGAGCTAGGTCCTGTCTGTCCCTCAACCATACTGCTACACCCACATTCAGGGGACTCAGTCCTCTCCACCAGGGAGCCGGCATTCGTACCGATTCCATCCTCACACAATGACTCCCTGCATTCTTTTCCTGATGTTCCCTGGTGGCTGTAGTTCGAGACTCCGTCGCTAGCTTTACCAGAAGTGTGACCCACATTCCCGTTGTTATTCTCGCTGAAATTCCCACTTACTCCACTCTGACTCCTGGTCCCCCTGCCTTCTTTTCTTGAAGCTCCTTGGCGGCTGTAGCTGGGGACTCTGTCGCTAATGCTAACTTGATCGACAGTGCGGTTTAACGAACCCTCATTCCCACTAACTCCACTCTGACTCTGTATCCCTCTGCCTTCTCTCCTTGCTGATTTATTTTGGCTGCGGTAGCTAGCGATGCGGTCGCTCAGCGACAGTGTGGTGGTTCCCGGGGCTAGGCTACTATGGGTTGCCATGGTTTCCTTGCTAGCTCTCCTTCGTGTTTCCTGGCTGCTGTAGTTTGATTCATGTTCGCGGAGTTCGGTGAGTTGTTGTTGCTCTTGTTGCCTAAGATACGTGCCTTGGTTTCCTGAAACAGTGGACAGGTAGTCGCTGAAGTTGACGCTAGCTTGGCCTGGCGATCGAGTTCGACTAAGCGTTCCTGTGGCGACGGCTATGCTTGGTGTCTCCATGGTTTCTCTACTCTCTCTACCTGTCATTGTTTCCTGGTGACTTGACTCTCGGTTGGTGTAGGAACTGGGAGTACGGGGGTTTGATATGTTCTGGTTCTCTCTCTTCGTCAATGAAAAACAGTCACTAACGCTGCTAGCTTGGACCATTGCATGACTCAGCAACTCTCTGGGGACAGCAGCAATGAGGTCCCGGGTTGCTACTGCACCGTCAGTGAGGTCAGAGGTCAAATCTGAAACACTACTTTCATCCTCCTGTTGGGGTGCCTGTCTCTCTCCTGTGACAAGGAGGGGGAAGGGGGGTTCTGGACAGTTTGGGTGGTGGTCTATACTTCTGCTTAAAGTCTGTCTGTAGACTGACCCTGTTGCTCGTCTCTCTGTCCCTCCTACTCTCTCTGTTCCCTGACTGGTAAGAGACACAATTTCAGCACCTCCTCTAAAGCCAAATAAAAATCTGCATAATATCTGAGACTGTGCACAACATCAACTGAGTAGAATAAATATACACATGCACAAACACCTAGCTCACCTCCCATGTGGCCCCTGTCCCTCAGCCTGTTTCAGGGTCTCCCGGGTGCTCTCCAGGTTCAACTGAAGCAGCTGCAGGTCATTCTGCTGGTTCTCACACACCTGGAACACACACAATTAGGATTGTGGACACTTCATGCATATCAGGTCAGGGTAAATTATACTTTCATCGATTGACCCAGTGTAAATTACTATTCATTTACACCAATATCTTATATTTACATCAATATTTAATATTTAGTCTGGGTAACTTTGGGCCAAATACAGCTCCTTAGCCTCTTCAGGTTAACTGTGTCAGGGCTGAGTCAGGGCCCAGGTATGTGACACACCACCAATACAGACAGCGCCTAACAGCCGAGGTGGAGAACATTCCTGAAGTTCCACAGGTATGCTGTAGAACCTGACCGACAGCCCAGCCCAATGCGCTGTGGGTAAAAAGTGTGGAGGTAGAGATAAGGTAAGAGGTGACACACCTGGCGTAGACAGTGCAGCTCCGACTCTGTGCGCTCCTGCTTGGAACGAGCCAATCCCAGCAGCTCATCCTTCCAGCTCTCCCCCTCACCTGGGAGACAGGAACCATGTCAAAAGCAGTCACAACAGCTTCTTATCAATAGTTCGGGAGAAATGTGTGATATATTTTCTTGGTAAGCGATCTAAAATAATGCGCGATGAGACGAGAGAAGCTGGGGTGGTTCAATCAGCCAGTCTATCTATCTTAATACAGTCAATAAGAATAACAATGATTAGGAAGAGGAACTAGATGTTCCTGTTTAGGGAAACAATGACCTGGAACTACTACTACTCCCTACTGTTCCAGAGGTGGCCCTGTCATTACACTGGGAAACATTGCTTCTAGAGGTTGGTACCAGAAAAGACGGGTTTGGGCGGCTGGGGTTTAAGTTGCTGTAAATCACACCGTGACAAACATATTTGTGAAAAATGTTCACTCAAAAGTCCTATATAAATAAACTTGGTTGAATGTAAGGTACCCGAGAGAGCCAGCTCCCTTCGCAGCAGCTGTCCTTCCTGCTTCAGACGGATGATGTCCTCTCTCTGGGCACTGCCCTCTGTTACCTGCTGCTGTAACTCCTCTACAACCACAACACAGGGAGAGGGAAAAAGAGAGGGGGCAGTGTAGTGAGAGGGGGCAGTGTAGTGTACTGTATCTCTGAGCCATGTACTCTGGAACCTGTACCTTTGAGCCGTGTGTTCTCGTGCCGGACCTCTCTGTATCGCCGTTTGTGCTCCTCGACCTCCCTGAGCACCCTGGCCTCCCGTGAGTGACTCTCCTTCAGCGACCCCTCCATCTCCCGCAGGCGCCCAGACAGATCTACGATGTGATTGGTTGCCTCCGTCACATCCTTGTCCTGGTGGGGGAAGAAGAGGTTATATACAGTGGGTATCATAAGTATTCACCCCTCTTGGATTTTTTCACATTTTGTTGTGTTACAAAGTGGGATTGAAATTGATTTAATTTTCATTTTTTGTCAACAATCTACACAACATACTCTGTAATGTCAAAGTAGAAGAGAATTTCTTTACAAATGTTAGAATTTATGAAAAATAAACACTAATATATCTTGATTACATAAGTCAATACATGTTAGAATCACCTTTGGTAGTGATTACAGCTGTGAACCTTTCTGTTTAAGTGAAACATTTGCCCATTATTCTTTGCAAAATTCTTCATTCTCTGTCAAATTGGTTGTTGATCATCACTAGACAACCATTTTCAGGTCTTGCCATAGATTTGTAAGTTATGCTTGTAATCGTTAAGAACTGGGGAGTTTTCAGGATAAAAAAAAACAGAATGGCACTAGGCACAGGTAAAATCCTAGAGGAAAACCTGGTTCAGTTTGCTTTCCACCAGACACTGGGAAATTAATTAATCTTTCAGCAGGACAATAACCTAAAACACAAGGTGAAATCTACACTGGAGTTATTACCAAGAAGACAGTGAGTGTTCCTGAGTGGTCCAAATACAGTTTTGACTTAAATCTGCTTGAAAATATACGGCAAGAACTGAAAATGGTTGTCAAGCAAATGATCAACATCCAATTTGACAGAGCTTGAAGAATTTTGAAGAGAATAAGGGGCAAATGTTGCACAATCCAGATGTGAAAAGCTCTTCGAGGCTTACCCAGAAAGACTCACAGCTGTAATCGCTGCCAAAGGTGATTCTAACATGTATTGACTAAGGGGGTTGAATATTAAGATTGAATATTTATGTTACATTTTATTTTAATTTTTTACAAATGTTCGAATTTTTCTTATACTTTGCCAGAGGTTTTTGTGTAGATCATTGATACAAAAATGACAATTAAATCCATTTTAATCCCACTTTGTAACACAACAAAATGTGGAAAAAGTCTAGGGGTGTGAATACCTTCTGAAGGCACTGTATATTTGTAATTTTCTTTTCACTCTGTCATTTGGGTCATTATTGTGGAGTAACTACAATGTTGTTGATCCATCATCAATTTTCTCCCTTCACAGCCATTGAACTCTGTAGCTGTTTTAAAGTCACCAATTCCTCCCTGAGCAGTTTCCTTTCTGTCCGTTGTGTCTGGGTGGTTTAGTACATCATCCACAGCATAATTATTAACTTGTTACCTAACTACCAATCACTGCCCTTCTTCATGAGGCTTTTGAAAAGCTTTCTGGTCTTTGTAGTTGAATCAGTGCTTGAAATTCAATACTTGACTAAGGGACCTTACAGATGTGTGTATGCGGGACAGACGAATGGGTATTCATTCATAAATAATTTCATCCCCTATTATTTCACACAAATTGAGTCTATGTAACTTATTATGCAATTTGTTAAGCCAAATTTTCCTCCTGAACTAATTTAGTCTTGCCTAAACAAAATGAGTAAATCATTTGGCAAACATGATATTTTAGTTATTCAATTTGTATTAATTTGTTAACCTTTCTAGAGTTTTCTTTTCAATTTGACATTATGGAGTATTTTGTGTAGATCGATGACAAAAAATCATACCCTAAATCCACTTCAATCTCACTTTGTCACGCATCAAAATGTGAAAACAAAATCCAAGGGGGGTGAACACTTATGATAACCACTGTACAATTTACAGTCTGCATGTCTGTAATCTCGGCAGAGTTAATTCTGAAATTGCATTTTTGTGCCCCCCAGTTTTATCATTGGAATGTGATACCAACCGAGGGAACGGTGTGCTTTAGGACCAATGTGGACACCTCCGAGCAGTCAGGTAGGCTGTTTGGAGTGTTTATCTTACAGGATTAAAAAAATAATAATGTAGGTCCCTCCCTTCTAAAACCAAAGTTACGCCCCTGAATCTCGGTACCCAGAACCAAATCAGATAGGCTGTCGTGAGAGACTAGCATGTCTGTAACTGCATGGCCTTACTACTCTATTACAGGGTAATCAGAGTTAGAGACAAAGGTTTAAGAAAGCAAGCCTACCTTGAGTCTGAGCATGGTGCTGAGCTCCTCCCCTCTGACTTGCAGAGAGCCCAGCTGGGCTGACAAAGACATCACTGTGGAGTTCAGACTTTGGTTCTTCTCCTGGTGGCGGGGGGGAGACAAAACAACACAACACCAGAAACCCTTTATTTTACAGTCCTGTTTAAGAACACAACACCGGAAACATGGACTGTAAATAACCACATCAGTACAACACCAAATTGGCTGTGTGTGTGTGTGCTTGTACCTTCAGGTCGTGACAGTGTTGGCTGGTGTACTGCTGTTTCTTCCCTAGCTCGAGCAGCTGTTGTTGGGTAGAGTTGAGCTCCCTGTGGCCTTCCTTCTCCCGGGCCTCCACGACATGAACCCTCTTAGTTACAGCTCTGATCACCTCATTACGCTTCTGAAGCTCATCTAAGACAAGCAAACACACATTATGACACACAGATTGATACACATACAAGCAAAAACACACACACAGCATGCATGCATAAGCATAAACACCAGAGACCTTATCAATGCTATTCCCAGACCTGTCGTATTCAAAGCAAACATCATAAAATATTACAGAGGATGCAATTCACCATTTAAGTATGAATGTAACTACCCATCATTGAGGTTATTTTGGAAATGTACACACATAGATGATGAATGGAATATTTTGTGTTCATTTGAGGCCTGTGTCCCCTCTCTCACCCTCCAGGCGAGCACACCTCTGCTCCAGGGTCAGGACTCTCTGGCGGTCTTGTTCCCAGGCAGTGAGCTGCTTGTGGTGGGCAGCAGCCATGGTGTTGAGCTCCTGGTCCCGGTCTTTCAGTTCACAAATCAGCAGCTGCAGCTCCCGCCTCTGCCTTTGGATGGTGGCACTCTCCATCTCACCAAGAGGCTATTATAAAACACACACACAGACAGACAGACAGACAGACAGACAGACAGACAGACAGACAGACAGACAGATACCCAAATGTAAATACAGGAGTGAGTAGGTATGCACACACACACCTCCACAAACATGTAGAGAGTACCAGTACTGACCTGCTACCTATAATGGTAGCCTTGCTAGCTCATAGTAATAGTTTCATATTTTATCAACCGGTCGTTAGCAACCATGGGCAATTACACCATAATATCATTAACATTCTATTCTGCATTCTGTGATTCTATCGAGGATACAATGATGTAACAAAGGAGAACATAAGCAGCGTGTTCCATAATGTTTGAAAAATTAGCCATTTGGCTTTATGTGTTGTGTAAAAAGCAGCACCTCCCACCATTCTGTCCTGTAGGAGGGGTAGAGACAGGGAGGGGGGTTGGGTGTAGAGGCTTCCTGTGGGACTGAGGCTTGGGGGACTTCTGGCTGACTGGCTGGCCATCTTCTGTCCCTCACTCTGAGCTGAGGTGGACACTAGGGAAGGCTCCTCGATAGAAGCTCCCACATTCTTCTGCAAAAATGGAGCCATTGCCATTCATGTTAGAATTTCTCATTTGACTAGACTACTAGCCTAGGCAACAAGACAAAATAAAAACGTATAAAATTAGTTTTCCAAACTTTTTAGGGATGAAATATAGCAGGTCCAATAACAGTGATTTGCTCACTATTACCTTTTTCACCGGTGTGCTGTGCCAGGGATCACATGGAGTGACTGAAAACACAAATACACGTTTTTGTTTAAAATACAGTTACTGCCAGCTTTCTCAGACATAGCCGACTCAATCCAACTCCACGATTTACAATGGAGTTGAGCGGCGACTAGTGTGGGCAGACGGGAGACATTGTCCTATGTAACTGCATGCTATTCTGTGGGTGCTGAAATCAGTAGTTCTTAATAAAAACGTAATTGTATGTGATGTCGTAACTCCAGTCCGCCCACACTAGTAAATCGTGGAGTTGAATCGGCTATCTCAACACCAGAATAACTGTGTGATGAGACACACACACACACCAAAATAGCTGTGTGATGATGAGTGTCCAGATCCTCCATTTGGATTGAATGTTCTTCTACTGCCTTGGTCCATCTCCACTCAGTCATGGCGGTTTTTGTAACTTGTACTGTTACAGTTCTGATTAACTTTAACGCTAGCTAGCTACGCTAACGTTCAACAGATTTAGATGGGCATCTCATGATCATTGTCTGCTATTAAATCATGGAAGCATTTACATAAATACTTTGACAACAAAATACAGAGCATAATCAAATAAAATGGATTACTGCACAATTATCTCACATTATGTTAATTTGGAAATGGAAATATCCAGCTAGCCTAGCATTAAATTCCTGTTGAACGTTTGCACATTTTCAAATCACTTGTTGTGATGGCCGCGGAGGAGTGGATGTCAAGGCACACACGTGAATGCCTATCGTATAACGTCAAAATAAAATCATATTAGGAGTTTATATAAGATATATTTTACTTGATTTTCCAATAGATCGGAATGTTGTTATAAAATGCAATTTATCGATATATCGTTGACAAATGGTTAATTTTTATACAAATAATAATACAGGCAACTAAGTGAACACCTGTTATTTATTTGCCGAGCGTGCGTTCCAATAGGCATTGACAGGACCCCTAGCTAAATCAGGCAGTAGGTGTGCTCAAGCTGTTATAACTGAGCATTAATCTGTTTCAACTTTACTTAATAATGCTTGTTTTGTTGATCAGTCAACAATATTAAGGTTGTTTTCGAGGGGTATGTATCATGTTGTTGTCTTTCCATTGATTGATTTGGAGGTGATGCTAATGTGCCATCTAACGTTAGTTGCGCCGTTAGTTAGCATATATAGCTAACTAGCTGTGAATGAAGTCTCAGCCAAGGAACCAGTTGTCAAAAATATTATCTAGCTAGCTGGCTGGCCAGCTGTTGAATTTAGCTAGCTCGCCCATTGCCATATTATCACGACTTTTGCTTATCTAACTTGGATATATCCTAATTGTATCTGGTAAAGGCACCAACATAGGCAGCATGCAAGTTAGCAAGCTAATGGTAGCTGGCTAATTATGTCTGACAGCCTGATTTTGAGTTTTAACAGCAGCTGTAAGGAAAGCTGTCATACAATTCTACCTATTTGTGAATGAATAACAATCATCTTCTTTGTTGTCAAGCTATATATTGCTCCCCCGCATGTTAACTAGGTAAGGCCAAGGTATGACGTGCCAAATATCCCTGCTTAGGACCTCACGTTGCCCAATAATTTACTAAAGGAAACTAACGTTGCTCCTTATAGTCCAAGGACCTTACATGTTCTGTTTAGAGGTGAATTGGCTCTGGCAGCCAAAACAGCCAAATACTCTAAAACGTGACTCGATTCTCAATTGCAGTACGGTTGTAGAAACATATAGCCCTCTAGCTTTGGAACACAACATCGGGAGTCTGTGTATTGGTTGGACTCGCTGAGTGGTGCATCTTTTTGGAGGCTGGCGTCGGAGAAAAATAAAACTTACCACAATAAAGCTAGCATCACCATAACGTTTCCAGTCAACAAGGGCATATGTATAATCTCTATTTACCAAATGTGAAATGTGTTCCTCGCTATCAAATAAATGTCTGAATCCAACCTTTGTCCGAACAGCATCAAATCAAATGTTATTGGTCGCATACACATATTTAGCAGATATTATTGCTGGTGTAGCGAAATGCTTGTGTTCCTAGCTCTAGCAGTGCAGTAATATCTAACAATGCACACAGATCTAAAGTAAACTAATGGAATTAAGAACAGTCCTTTAAATATTAGGACAAGCAATGTCGGAGTCCGGAGTGTGTGTGTGATGGGATGTGTAAACATAGTCATGGACAGTATGTGGATAGACTATTTAGTGTCTGTAGAATACGTAGGACAGAATGGTGTGTGTGTAGATGGCTAGGATGGCATTGACTAGAATACACTATATACATATGAAATTAATAAAACAGTATGCAGACATTATTAAATTCACCAGTGTCTATGTACATAGGCCAGCAGCCTCTAAGGTGTAGGGTTGAGTAACCGGGTGGTAGTCGGCTAGTGACAGTGATTTTAAGGGCAGGGTACTGGGTGGAGGCTGGCTAGTGATTGCTGTCTGATGGCCTTGGTCCCAGATTTGATGCACCTGGACTGACATTAGACACCGCATTTCAGTCGATACTTCCTACCACAAAATCTACCACTGTCTACACAGCAGGTGGTGCGGTTCTGACAGAAGTTGGATTCAGATGTTTATTTGATATTGAGGGTCACATTTCACTTTACATCTAACATCTGTTTTCTGTAAATAAGCGCTCTAAAATGGAAATCTGGCCGTGTGGGAACTCTGAAATGGTTTGTAGAAATGTAATCTCTTTTTTTTTTTTTGCGAGAACAGTTCTTGCAGATATGTTCCCTATGTTTCTAAAACCAGCTAAGAAGATTTTAGTTTTGACGCTAATTTCCAGAAATGTTGCCATTGGGCTGAGGGAGAATTTGCTGTTTTAAAGCCAATTTCCTGCAATTCTACACATTTTGCCATGGCTTCTTGCCATGTTCTTATGCTGAGTGACTCAAACATGACAAAATCAATGGGGGCTGCCATGACATTTATGGAATTTTAGATTGACTGTCTAGTTTATTATGGTGATTGTTAGTTATCAAAGATGATCTTATGAAAAAACATATCTCCATGATCTTTTCTATGTACTTTATATCTGGTTTTTGTTATTTAAGTTCACACTGAATGTTTTACCATCCCGAAAATATGATTTCCCCCAAAATATTGGGAAAATTGTCATCCTATTGTTTGGCGTAGCAGCTGATAAATTAATATAGGGGAAACACTGCGCTACAGGTAGTTAGCGTCTATGAATGGGTTAGACCTCACGTATCTTAGCTGAAGATGGGGTTGTTGACTCATTTGGGGTGCAAGGGTAGCTTAGTGGTTAGAGTGTTGACCGAATGGTTGCAAGATCGAATCCCTGAGCTGACAAGGTAAATAGCTGTCGTTCTGCCCCTGAACAAGGCCGTTAACCTACTGTTCCTAGGCTGTCATTGAAAATAAGAATTTGTTCATAACTGACTTGCCTAGTTAAAGGTAATATAAATAAAAATGTATTGAGTGCAAAGTAACTACAATAGCAGCAGGAGTAGCATCATCAGTCAAATATATTGCAACAGTTTTCATGGTGATTTACGTGTTATGCATTGATTAAAGTGGCAGTCCATGTTCACTGTGACGTGGCAGTCCATGTTCACTGTGACATGGCAGGCCACGACAAGGATCTGTTTTTAGTGTTTTGACAATGCGAGTTTGCTGTCCTCAGACCAATCCATTGTCGAGGGTCCAGGATCCAAGTTGTCTGGTGAAAGGCTGATTCTCACTTTTTGTTCGATTTGAAGGTATACTTTATCCAATTAACCTTTTTCCCCCTCTGTGTTCAGATAATCTGTAATGGCTACTACTGAGAATGCAGAGACGTGTTCACCAGAAAACAAAGGAGGCCATCATGGGAGTGCTGACCCAGACACAAAGTGCCCAAAGAAAGTCCAGTATTGTGGCGGTAAGAACTACTGGGCATTTTCCGAAATGGCACCCTATTCTAGTGATCTATACATGCTCATGGCCAATTCCTCAAACATTGATTTGCGGTATCACATGATTGTGAACGTCTAACACCTCTGTTGGTTTTCCAGTGTGCTCCTTGCCAACAGAGTACTGTGAGTACATGCCTGAGCCATCCAAATGCAGGCAGTGGCTGGAGAAGAACTTCCCAGATGTGTTTGCCAGGATGAGTGTAGGTGAGTTTCATCACAGTTTCTCTTTCTCTCTCTCTCTCTGTTTCCTATCAGGAAGATGGGCAATAATGAATGATGTCTTATTAAAAACACTTTTTTTTCTTATGCCTTACTGGTCCGGTAGGAAATGCTTCCAAGCAGGACACTGGCGGTGTAGAGGTGCCCCTTGTTGGAGAGGAGGATGAAAAGAAGAAGCAGAAGAGAGGTCTGAGTTCCTCTTCATTTGATTTCTTGAATGCATCCTTCCTCAAATCCTAAACCAGTGTATCCCAGCACAAACTTCAGGGACCCCCCAGCCTTTGTGCTAATTTGGGTGTTTGTCGCATTGTTTAACTTATTTTGTACATGATGTTGCTGCTACTGTGTCTTGTGACCAAAAAGAGCTTCTGGATATCAGAATCCCGATTACTCAATTCGAACTGGACAAATAATTTTTCTTTAATGAGTCTGACTACTACTACTACTTTGAGACCAGGCACAAATCCCCGTCATTCGCGTGAAGAATATACGGAAATACAGGGAGCTGAGATTGGGGTGCCTTGTGAGAATTTGTCGGCTAGTGGGTAACCCACCTCTACCATTCGTTCTATTATCCAACGTGAAATTACTGGAGAATAAACAGGATGCTCTTCGTTCGAGACTATCCGAGCAACGGGACATGAAACTGTAATATCTTATGTTTCACCGAGTCGTGGCTGAACGACAACACGGATAATATACAATTGGCTGGGTTTTCTGTGCATCGGCAGGACAGAACAGCTACATCTGGTAAGACAAGGGGTGGGGTGTGTCTATTTTGTCAATAACAGCTGGTGCGCGATGTCTATTGCTCGCTAGAGGTAGAATACCTCATGATAAGCTGTAGACCACTCTATCTACCGAGAGTTTTCATATTTTTCGTAGCCATCTCTTTACCACCACAAACTGATGCTGGCACTAAGACCGCAATCAACGAGCTGTATACGGCCATAAGCAAACAAGAAAATGCTCATCCAGTGCTCCTAGTGGCCAGGAACTTTAATGCAGGGAAACTTAAATCCGTTTTACCTCATTTCTACCAGCATGTTACATGTGGAACCAGAGGGGGGAAAAACTAGGTACCTTTACTGCAGACACAGAGACGCGTACAAAGCTCTCTCTCCATTTGGCAAATCTGATCATAATTATATTCTCCTGCTTACAAGCAAAAACTAAAGCAGGAAGTACCAGTGACACTCACAATATGGAAGTGGTCAGATGATGCGGATGCTACGCGACAGAACTGTTTTGCTAACACAGACTGGAATATGTTCCCGGGATTCATCCAGTGGCATTGAGGTGTATACCACCTCAGTCACCGGCTTTATCAATAAGTGCAGTGACGATGTTGCACACAGTGACCGTACGTACGTATCCCGATTAAGAAATCCCATTATGCCCTCAGGTGAAACATCAAACAGGCAGAGTGTCAATTCAGGACTAAGATTGAATCTTACTACACTGGCTCTGATGCTTGTCAGATGTGGCAGGGTTTGTAAACTATTACGGTCTACAAAGGGAAACCCAGCTATGAGCTTCCCAGCAACGTGAGTTTACCAGATGAGCTAAATGCCTTTTTATTCGTTTTCCGGCAAGTAACACTGAATCATGCATGGAAGTACCAGCTGTTCCGGACAACTGTGTGATTACGCTTTCCATAGCCGATGTGAGCAAGACCTTTTAAACAGGTCAACATTCACAAGGCCGCGGGGTAATCCAGACAGATTACCAGGACATGTACTCAGAGCATGCTCGGACCAGCATGCGCGGACCAACTGGCAAGTGTCTTCACTGACATTTTCAAGCTCTCCATGACCGAATCTGTAATACCTACATGTTTCAAGCAGACCACCATAGTCCTTGTGCCCAAGAATGCGAAGGTCACCTAACTAAATGACTACGGCCGTACCACTCATGTCGGTAGTGCTTTGAAATGCTGGTCATGGCTCACATCAACACCATCCCGGAAAACCTAGACCCAATTCGTATACCTCCCTAACAGATCCACAGATGACGCAATCGCACTCCACAATGCCCTTTCCCAACTGGACAAAATGAACACCCAGGTGATAATGCTTTTCATTGACTACAGCTCAATGTTCAACACCACAGTGCCCACAAAGCTCATCACTAAGAAAGGACCATGGGACTAAAATCCTCCCTCTGCAACTGGATCCTGGACTTCCTGACGGGCCGCCCCCAGGTGGTAAGGGTAGGCAAGAACACATGTCACGCTGATCCTCAACACGGGGAGCCATCAGGGGTGCGTGCTTAGTCCCATCCTGTACTCCCAGTTCAAGCACGACTCCAACACCATCATTAAGTTTGCTGACGACACAACAGTGGTAGGCCTGATAACCGCCAACGATGATACAGCCTATAGGGAGAGGTCAGAGGTCAGTACCTGGCAGTGGCGTGCCAGGACAACAACCTCTCCCTCAACATGAGCAAGACAAAGGAGCTGATCATGGACTACAGGAAAAGGAGGGCCGAACACGCCACATTCACATCAACAGGGTTGTAGAGGAGCAGGTTGAGAGCTTCAAATTCTTTGGTGTCCACATCACCAACAAACTCATGGTCCAAACACACCAAGACAATCATGAAGAGGGCACGACAACATCTTTTCCTCCTCAGGAGCCTGAAAAGATTTGGCATGAGTCCCCAGATCCTCAAAGTTCTACAGCTGCACCATTGAAAGCTGGTTGCTTTCAACAGCTTCTACCCCCATGCCGTAAGACTGCTGAACAATTAATCAAATGGCCACCCGGGCTATTTACATAGTGTTTTTTTTTTTACCCAGTGTTTTTACACTACTGCTACTCGCATGTATTATCTATGCATAGTCACAACCCCTACCTACATATACAAATGACCTCAACTAACCTGTACCCC
Organism: Oncorhynchus kisutch; assembly: GCF_002021735.2. NCBI lineage: Eukaryota > Metazoa > Chordata > Actinopteri > Salmoniformes > Salmonidae > Oncorhynchus > Oncorhynchus kisutch. The sequence continues at coordinate 9,066,132 of NC_034196.2, forward strand.
GGCACATTGACTTGATACCGGTACCCCCTTTATATAGCCTCGTTATTTTATTGTTACTCTTTGTGTTTTTTACTTCAGTTTATTTACCAAATATTTTCATAACTCCATTTCTTGAACTGCATTGTTGGTTAGTATTTCACGTTAAGGTCTACACCTCTTGTATTCGGCACCTGTGACAAATAACATTTGTTATATGATTTGCTCTATTCCAGACTAAATCACTGGGGTTCATTGGTTGAATCAGGTCTTAGTGCTGAAGTAGAACAAGCACTTGCAACTGCTAAGGGGTGTCTGAAGACTGGCATTGGAGAACCCTGTTCTAACCCATCTGTGCTGACTCTCTCTAGGTGGCAGAGGACAGATCAAACAGAAAAAGAAGACTGTCCCTCAGAAAATAACGATAGCTAAAATCCCCCGCGCCAAGAAGAAATATGTCACCCGAGTCTGTGGAATGAACACCTTTGGTAAGACTGACTGTCACATCCTGTTACTGTAAACACCTTGTTAAAGACATGGACAGACCCTAACCTTGTTGTTTTTCTTGCTTGTGACTGGACTTCCTCCCTGCAGACATTGACCTTAAAGAGGCTCAGAGATTCTTTGCCCAGAAGTTCTCCTGCGGCGCCTCGGTGACGGCGGAGGATGAAATCATCATTCAGGGAGATTTTACAGATGACATCATCGATGTCATTCAGGAAAAGTGGCCTGAGGTAAGACGGCTGTATTTACTCTCCAACGCCACATAGATGGCTGAAAAAAGTTAGTTACAGGAAATAGACGAGTAGTCTGTGTGTACCTGAATGAGATATATATTACACACACTAACCATCTGTCTTTCCATTGTAGGTGGATGACGACAGCATTGAAGATCTTGGAGAAGTCAAGAAGTGAAGACCCGACGTGCACTTTTACTGAAAATGGATGCAACATGTAACAACAACCTGGCCAAATGTACACATTAACATTAAAAAGGAGTCGTTTTATATCTATTTTATTTACTGTATAGAAACTGTGGACTTGGCCACTCCCTTTTGGCATTTTTCAGTTCTTGATAGCTGCTGCCTGTCTCTCTCAGTCGCCAAAGGTCTGGTCTGATGTGATTCCTTCCCAAACGCTTTTCACTCAGCAAAATGTTAGGGTAATAAATGTCGCTCATTCACTTGCTCATTCTTTAGTCCTTCTTTCAGACCTCTCTCTTCATCATCCCACTCTGTAAGTACATCTCACTGTCTGTAATATATGTTCATACTGCCATTGTATTATTTCAGGATGCAAAAGATGGATGGTGTTTCCCTCAAACCAGCGACTCTCCTAGCACAATGATAAAGAATAGATAAGAGTCCGAGACGACCTCCCTTTAAAACTGCTTCCTTAGGCACATTTTCTTCCAATTTGTGCCTACTGAACCAGACCAGATGTCGTGACCTTTAAGTTAACTGTATTCTGGGAACCCTTGCGCTCCCTTATGTACCCACGAGTATGATCTTTCCAACAGCATAATAGTTTTATAATGACCCCTGTCGGGGTAGGTTCCTTGTCAATCATTGGCTTATTGGTGAAATCAGCAGTCAGACTCTTCTTTAAATAAATCAAACCTTCATTAATGCAATTGCAGAGAGAAGTTAACAATGGAAGCACAGCATGCATGTTTCACAGTAAGTTCTGCAACCAACCAAAGGGCGCAGCTGATTATATACTTTGATCACTTCCCTGATGGTGTGATCATCTACTTCAGGGTATATGTGCTGCAATAAGCTGAGGTAACCTAGTACAGTACATTTTCTTAATTCATTAGCATTGACCACTTTACACAAGATCAAAATGTCAAAATGAGACACTTGTTACTTCTATCTAGTTTCGGTCTGACTCACACCCAGCCTGCAGGTTAAGGGCTTAACCACAAAGATGAAAATAGTTTGTGGAAGGTATAGTGTCAGACACATAGCAACAGTACAATAGTGAGACAAGCATATTCATCTTAAGGTCCCCTTAATCAATAATGGGGAGGGTCTTTGGGACTCTACACCCCATAATCCCTGGGCTGTTGGTGTCCTCACTCAGAGCCATCTGCCTACAGAGCTCCATAAGAGAACACACTGCACACCCACACACACTTTCCACATGGTTGGCACCGGAAGATCGTTTGCATGACTGCAAACAAAATCCCCGGTCAAATGTAGGAGATGCCTAGACAACACTATCAATATTTACTATTTTCAGAGAGGAGCAAAGCAGCACACAGACAGTCTCTCCTGTTAAAAGTGTATCGTTTGACCCATGGCAAACTTCACTTCTACAGAAGATGACTGCTGCGCCTTTGAGTCTCCCATCCTGGACCATGTCCTGCCTCCCATCCTGGTGCTGGAGTTCATGTTTGGGCTGATGGGGAATGTTATGGCTCTGTGGATGTTTATTTTCCACATGGACACCTGGAAGCCCAACTCTGTCTACCTCACACAGCTGGCCGTTGCCGACTCCATCGTCCTGTTCTGGCTTCCATTCAGAGCCGACTACTACCGACGCGGGGAGCACTGGATCCATGGTGATGCCATGTGCCGGATTATGCTGTTCATGTTGACGGCCAACCGCGGCGCTGGCATCTTCTTCCTCACTGCAGTGGCTGTCGACCGTTACCTCAAGATCGTTCACCCCATGAACAAGATCAACCGGATGGGCCTGAATTATGCTCTGTGGGTGTCTCTGGGCCTGTGGGGGATGATCATCGCTGCAACCGGGTACCTGCTGACCAACGAACACTTATTCTACCGCAACAACCAGACACAGTGCGAGAGCTTCAACATCTGCATGGGCTTCAGCCCGCTGTCTACGTGGCACAACACCTTATACGTGACCCAGTTCTTTTTGCCCACTGCCATTGTCACCTTCTGCACGGTCTGCATCACCTGGCAGCTGAAGAACAAGACGATCGACACCGGGGGGAAGATCAAACGTGCGGTGCAGTTTGTCATGGCCGTGGCACTCATCTTCATAATTTGCTTCTTCCCCAGTACAGTGTCTCGGATCGCTGTGTGGATCCTCAAGGCCTGGTATAACGAGTGCCATTATTTCAAAGAGGCCAGTTTGGCGTTCTACACTTCTGTGTGTTTCACCTACTTCAACAGCGTGCTGAACCCCATTGTGTACTACTTCTCCAGCTCTGCCTTCAGTGGGAACTTCCAGAAGCTGTTCAACAGACTGCTGGGGAGGAAAGAGGAGGAGGTACCGCCAGCCTTGCCTGAGACTGGGACCGAGATCAGCAGTGCAAATACAGTGTCAGGGAGGAGTAGTAACTTCCAATCACAGGTCCAGGGTGAGGGCCTATACTCGCAAAGCGTCTCAGACTTATTCATTGTGATGTAAAATACAAAACTGATCCTAGATCAGCAGTCCTAGGCTTACTCTGAGACGCTTTTATGAAAAGGTACCCAGGAGAGCAAAATATCTGACTTTGTGTGATTTTTCTTCTTCTACTCTAGTGGAATATGGTGTGTTCTAAAGAATATTAACCAGATGTGAAGGAAGTCAAGGAAGGTGGAGATAGTTGTCTGTTAGATGCAAATCTTAACATTTTTATGTTATGTTGATGTTCTGTAGCTAAAAGTAGAAATTCATTAATTGGTTCGCTCAATTAAGATTTTGTTTGCAGTATAACAGTGGAATCTTTAATGTAATATTTCATATTTTACAATCCTTTGTCTTTGAGTTTTGTCTATTTGCTGGTGATTCAAGTAAATTCCTTGTGAACTAGAAAAGTACATTTCCTAAAGAAAATGTGTGTGCTTGCTAGCTTGTCTTAAAGTATTTTTGGTTGTGAAATAAGTTATAGTAGTGATAGTGACTGCAGTAGCAATGATAGTGACTGGTTATAGTTGAAAAAGTAGGCAGATTTGATTTGATTATTTGATAGAATAGGATAGCCTGAACATGTGAAGTTGGTTCGGTGTCTCTAGCTTGAACAGTTCAAGAGTTACTATTGGTGTTGGTGGTTATTTTATACTAATGTTAGTTGTTTTAATGTTTGTAGCTGAAATTGTTAAAAAGCAGTAGCTTTTAAATTGTCTACCACTGTGTTCTTATGGTTGGCATTGAATCCATGAAGTGTTATGCTAATTTATGCAAATCAAAATAGTTCATAAAGGGTTATAGGAAATTTGATGTTAGGATAGCCTGCATGTTTTATAGCCTGAATGTTTTAAAGCTGTTGTAGCTTCATTGGTTTAGAAGCAGGACCGTTTTGAATAGCTACCACTGTATTACTATGTTTCTCATTCAAAACCATGTTAATTTATGCATATTTTTTATTGTTATAGTTCAAAAATTACAGATAGGTGGAAAGATTGTTTTGATTGATAACATGAGAAAGTTAAATTAGTGTCTCTACCTTTAACAGAAAGTTAATTTAGTGTCTCTAGCTTTAACAGTTCAAGAGTAAATATTACTGTTGGTGGGTTATTTATGATAATGAATAATGATCTAAATAGTTATAATGTATAAAGTAATGTTTTTGTTTTTGTTTCAATGTTTGTAGCTGAAATGGTGAAAGAGCAGTAGCATTTAAAATGTCTACCACTGTGTTGTTGTTTGACTTTAAAAACATTACAGTTTATGCAAATGTATGCTAATTAAAATAAATTATATTTGATAAAAGTTTTCGAGAGCAGTGTCGGGAGAAATGGTAATGCATATTAAGATGGTTTCTGTGGAGGTTGAATTGCTAAAAGGCTCATGGTTTTTGACATTTTTTGTGCTCTTTGAAACCAGCAACTGACGGTAAAAACAGACTTCTCAAAAGAAGTGGAAACATTCATAGCCAATTGGCACTACATCAATAAACAAATAGTTTTGCGGGAGAAAATAGAATGTCTGCATTGCACAGTAATATTGCTCTCTCACATATCTCATGGTTTATTTAAGGGATGAGGAGACTACGATTCCTTAGTATAAGGGAGTCATGAAATCTGAAGACACGTTACATTAGCCAAGACACATTACAGCAATCATATTCACTGTTTAAAACATTAACTTCATCACTGAACAGGTGTGTGAATCGTCTTTATTGGCTTTTTTCGTTATTTCACTGCTATGCCTGAATTCGACCCAAATCCAACTAGGAAGCCTTGGGTGTTGAGGAGCGGTTGGTTGAAACCAATCCCATGTCAAGAATAACTCTCAACCTTGCCAGCCCGCTCTTAATTTTATTCAGTTTGACTTGCCATAAGTTCTGTGTCTGAACTGTGCATAATAAATCTAGAGTGGTCTTTCCTTCAGCAAGCACACTAATTCATTGTGATTTCCACAAACCAATGATTCAAGTAGATTATTTCCAGAGAGATTATTTTCATTGAAAGATGTCAAATACACTGACTTTCCAAGTGAGACAAATGTGTTTTGTGAGGTTGTCTATGGTTTAGTAAGTACACTGGCAATGTGTTTTCATAATAGCAAATGTGAATACATGTTGTTCTATAACATGTACAATATGATTTTAATTATCACTGTATATATATATATATATAATATATAAACGTTTTATTATATTTGGCCAGTGTTTAGTTATGCCTATACCGCAGTTGGTGGGTGGATGGAGAACGTTCAGACAGATGAGAGAAAGAGAGGATGCTTCGCAGGTGACGTCACAGTCTGGCGCTGGGAAGGGCAGGCTGCTCGAGAAAACTAACTGGGCAGGGTAGCTCTGTGAAATCAGCGTCTTTTAGCGACATTAAGCAGCATTAACAGGTCTAAAAACGTTTCAAAATAAAAGTATTCCGTTTACTTGAACACAATACTGCACAGTATATTTTGGTTGAGCAGCTAGCAAATCAAATTGTATTTGTTACATGCTTTGTAAACAACAGGTGTGGACTAACAGTGAAATGCTTACTAATGGGCCCTTCCCAACAATGCAGAGAGAAAGAAAATAGAGCAATATTAGAAAAGTAAAACACGTAATAATAAAAACACAATGAGTAATGAGGAATGATGGCTATACAAAGGGGTACCAGTACCGAGTGGATGTGCGGGGGTATGAGGTGTGCGGGGGTATGAGGATACAGCTTCGCAGACTCTTGGCATTCTCTCAACCAGCTTCAGGAGGTAATCACCTGGAATGCATTTCAAATAACAGGTGTTCCTTGTTAAAAATTTTTTGGGGAATTTCTTTCCTTCTTAATGCATTTCAGCCAATCAGTTGTGACAAGGTAGGAGGGAGGAGTACACAGAAGATAGCCCTATCTGGTAAAAGACCATGTCCATATTACGGCAAGAACAGCTCAAATAAGCTAAGAATAATGACAGTCCACCATTACTTTAAGACATGAATGTCAGTCAATACGGAAAATCTATAGAACTTTGAATGTTTCTTCAAGTGAAGTCGCAAAAACCATGAAGCGCCATGATGACACTGGCTCTCATGAGGACCGCTACAGGAAAGGAAGAACCTTGCAGACAATAAGTTCATTAGTGTTACCAGCCTCAGAAATCGACAATTAACTGCACCTCAGATTGCAGCCCAAATAAATGCTTCACAGAGTTCAAGTAACAGACACATCTCAACATCAACTGTTGAGAGGAGACTGCGTGAATCAGGCCTTCATGGTCGAATTGCAAACTTCAAAACCACCTCTAAAGGACACCAATGAGAAGAAGAGACTTGCTTGGCCAAGAAATATGAGCAATGGACATTAGACCTGTGGAATTCTGTTGTTTAGTTTGATTAGTCCAAATTGGAGACTTTTGGTTCCAACCGGCGTGTCTTTGTGAGACGCAGAGTAGGTGAACGGATGATCTCTGCATGTGTGGTTCCCACAGTAAAGCATGGAGGAGGAGTTGTGATGGTGTGGGGGTGCTTTGCTGGTGACACTGTCTATGATTTATTTAGAATTCAAGGCACACTTAACCAGCATGGATACCACAGCATTCTACAGCGATACGCAATCCCATCTGGTTGTGCTTAGTGGGACTATCATTTGTTTTTCAACAGGACAATGACCCAAAGCAAACTAACCAGCCAACATGTGCTCAACATATGTGGGAACTTCTTCAAGACTGTTGGAAAGGGCTTCCGGTGACGCAACTTAGGAAATGGCTGCCTAGTTTTTCGTACTGCACATCGGTTGGGTATTTACCCCCCTAAATTCAAGTATTTACTATGAGCATTATAATAACTTACTGGCCTTCTGCCCCTGAACAAGGCTGTTAACCTACTGTTCCTAGGCTGTCATTGAAAATAAGAATTTGTTCTTAACTGACTTGCCTAGTTAAATAAAGGTAATATAAATACAAATGTATTGAGTGCAAAGTAACTACAATAGCAGCAGGAGTAGCATCATCAGTCAAATATATTGCAACAGTTTTCATGGTGAGTTAGGTGTTATGCATTGATTAAAGTGGCAGTCCATGTTCACTGTGACATGGCAGGCCACGACAAGGATCTGTTTTTAGTGCTTTGACAATGCGGGTTTGCTGTCCTCAGACCAATCCATTGTCGAGGGTCCAGGATCCAAGTTGTCTGGTGAAAGGCTGATTCTCACTTTTTGTTCGATTTGAAGGTATACTTTATCCAATTAACCTTTTTTCCCTCTGTGTTCAGATAATCTGTAATGGCTACTTCTGAGAATGCAGAGACGTGTTCACCAGAAAACAAAGCAGGCCATCATGGGAGTGCTGACCCAGACACACAGTGCCCAAAGAAAGTCCAGTATTGTGGCGGTAAAAACTACTGGGCATTTTCCAAAATGGCACCCTATTCCCTATTCTTCACGGACCTCCCGGTCGCGACAGAGCCTGGGCGCGAACCCAGAGTCTCTCGCAGTACAGCGCCCTTAACCACTGCCCCACCCGGGAGGCCCAATGGCACCCTATTCTAGTGATCTATACATGCTCATGGCCAATTCCTAAAACATTGATTTGCGGTATCACATGATTGTCAAGGTCTAACACCTCTGTTGTTGGACAAAACCGAGTCGATGATGGCTCCGAAAGCCTTTTGGAGTGGGTCTGTGGACTTTTCCATGTGAATATTAAAGTCACCAAAGATTAGAATATTATCTGCTATGACTACAAGGTCCGATAGGAATTCAGGGAATTCAGTGAGGAACGCTGTATATGGCCCAGGAGGCCTGTAAACAGTAGCTATAAAAAGTGATTGAGTAGGCTGCATAGATTTCATGACTAGAAGCTCAAAAGACGAAAACGCCATTTTTTTTTTGTAAATTTAAATTTGCTATCGTAAATGTTAGCAACACCTCCGCCTTTGCGGGATGCACGGGGGATATGGTCACTAGTGTAGCCAGGAGGTGAGGCCTCATTTAACACAGTAAATTCATCAGGTTTAAGCCATGTTTCAGTCAGGCCAATCACATCAAGATTATGATCAGTGATTAGTTCATTGACTATAATTGCCTTTGAAGTAAGGGATCTAACATTAAGTAGCCCTATTTTGAGATGTGAGGTATCATCATTATCCTAGTGAGATTGCTAAGGCGAACACTGCCATGTTTAGTTTTGCCCAACCCAGGTCGAGGCACAGACACGGTCTCAATGGTGATAGCTGAGCTGACTACACTGACTATGCTAGTGGCAGACTCCGCTATGCTGGCAGGCTGGCTAACAGCCTGCTGCCTGGCCTGCACCCTATTTCATTGTGGAGCTAGAGGAGTTAGAGCCCTGTCTATGTTGGTAGATAAGATGAGAGCACCCCTCCAACTAGGATGGAGTCCGTCACTCCTCAGCAGGTCAGGCTTGGTCCTGTTTGTGGGTGAGTCCCAGAAAGAGGGCCAATTATCTACAAATTCTATCTTTTGGGAGGGGCAGAAAACAGTTTTCAACCAGCGATTGAGTTGTGAGACTCTGCTGTAGAGCTCATCACTCCCCCTAACTGGGAGGGGGCCAGAGACAATTACTCGATGCCGACACATCTTTCTAGCTGATTTACACGCAGAAGCTATGTTGCGCTTGGTGATCTCTGACTGTTTCATCCTAACATCGTTGGTGCCGACGTGGATAACAATATCTCTATACTCTCTACACTCGCCAGTTTTAGCTTTAGCCAGCACCATCTTCAGATTAGCCTTAACGTCGGTAGCCCTGCCCCCCGGGCTCACAGTGTATGATCGCTGGATGATTCGTTTTAAGTCTAATACTGCGGGTAATGGAGTCGCCAATGACTAGAGTTTTCAATTTGTCAGAGCTAATGGTGGGAAGCTTCGGCGTCTCAGACCCCGTAACGAGAGGAGTAGAGACCAGAGAAGACTCGGCCTCTGACTCCGACTCGCTGCTTAATGGGGAAAACCGGTTGAAAGTTTCTGTCGGCTGAATGAGCGACACCGGTTGAGCGTTCCTACAGCATTTCCTTCCAGAAACCGTGAGAAAGTTGTCCGGCTGCGGGGACTGTGCCAGGGGATTTATACTACTATCTGTACTTACTGGTGGCACAGACGCTGTTTCATCCTTTCCTACACTGAAATTACCCTTGCCTAACGATTGCGTCTGAAGCTGGGCTTGCAGCACAGCTATCCTCGCCGTAAGGCGAGTACAGCGACTGCAATTAGAAGGCATCATGTTAATGTTACTACTTAGCTTCGGCTGTTGGAGGTCCTGACGAATCGTGTCCAGATAAAGCGTCCGGAGTGAAAAAGTTGAGGGAAAAAAAAAAATATATATATATATATATATAAACGGTAATTAAAAGTAAAAACCGTAAAGTTGTCAGGTAGCAAAATAGGTTGGCAACAAAACGCACAGCAACTCGAAAACAAGTCTGCAAGTTGTGACCGGAAATGACGTTCATAGGTATGGCAACTGCTAGGCATCTGACTGTAAAATGCTACAGAGGGTAGTGTGTAATGTCCAATACATCACTGGGGCCATGCCTCCTGCCATCCAGGACCTATATACTAGGCAGTCAGAGGAAGAACCAGTCACCCAGGTCATAGACTGTTCTCTCTGCTATACCGCACGGTATGCGGTACCGGAGCGCCAAGTCTAGGTCCAAAAGGCTTCTCAACAGCTTCTACCCCCATGCCGTAAGACTGCTGAACAATTAATCAAATGGCCACCCGGGCTATTTACAGTGTTTTTTTTTTACCCAGTGTTATTACACTACTGCTACTCGCATGTATTATCTATGCATAGTCACAATCCCTACCTACATATACAAATGACCTCAACTAACCTGTACCCCGGCACATTGACTTGATACCGGTACCCCCTTTATATAGCCTCGTTATTTTATTGTTACTCTTTGTGTTTTTTACTTCAGTTTATTTACCAAATATTTTCATAACTCCATTTCTTGAACTGCATTGTTGCTTAGTATTTCACGTTAAGGTCTACACCTCTTGTATTCGGCACCTGTGACAAATAACATTTGTTATATGATTTGCTCTATTCCAGACTAAATCACTGGGGTTCATTGGTTGAATCAGGTCTTAGTGCTGAAGTAGAACAAGCACTTGCAACTGCTAGGTGGTGTCTGAAGACTGGCACTGGAGAACCCTGTTCTAACCCATCTGTGCTGACTCTCTCTAGGTGGCAGAGGACAAATCAAACAGAAAAAGAAGACTGTCCCTCAGAAAATAACGATAGCTAAAATCCCCCGCGCCAAGAAGAAATATGTCACCCGAGTCTGTGGAATGAACACCTTTGGTAAGACTGACTGTCACATCCTGTTACTGTAAACACCTTGTTAAAGACATGGACAGACCCTAACCTTGTTGTTTTTCTTGCTTGTGACTGTGGACTTCCTCCCTGCAAACATTGACCTTAAAGAGGCTCAGAGATTCTTTGCCCAGAAGTTCTCCTGCGGCGCCTCGGTGACGGCGGAGGATGAAATCATCATTCAGGGAGATTTTACAGATGACATCATCGATGTCATTCAGGAAAAGTGGCCTGAGGTAAGACGGCTGTGTTTACTCTCCAACGCCACATAGATGGCTGAAAAAAGTTAGTTACAGGAAATAGACGAGTAGTCTGTGTGTACCTGAATGAGATATATATTACACACACTAACCATCTGTCTTTCCATTGTAGGTTGATGACGACAGCATTGAAGATCTTGGAGAAGTCAAGAAGTGAAGACCCGACGTGCACTTTTACTGAAAATGGATGCAACATGTAACAACAACCTGGCCAAATGTACACATTAACATTAAAAAGGAGTCGTTTTATATCTATTTTATTTACTGTATAGAAACTGTGGACTTGGCCACTCCCTTTTGGCATTTTTCAGTTCTTGATAGCTGTTGCCTGTCTCTCTCAGTCGCCAAAGGTCTGGTCTGATGTGATTTCTTCACAAACGCTTTTCACTCAGCAAAATGTTAGGGTAATAAATGTCGCTCATTCACTTGCTCATTCTTTAGTCCTTCTTTCAGACCTCTCTCTTCATCATCCCACTCTGTAAGTACATCTCACTGTCTGTAATATATGTTCATACTGCCATTGTATTATTTCATTTAATGAGACCCATTTTAGGGTATTTATATTCTGTGGGAAAGGGACGGGGCCAATGGAACACAGTGACATGCTTGGAAATATGCATTATGGTGATATTGTTATAGGAAATTGGGCTGCACATAATCGGGTAGTTAATATTTTCTGAAAGGATTTGAAATCACATCTAACAGGATCTATTTGTCTAACTTTTGGATAAGGCTCACTGGCATCTCAGGATGCAAAAGATGGATGGTGTTTCCCTCAAACCAGCGACTCTCCTAGCACAATGATAAAGAATAGATAAGAGTCCGAGATGACCTCCCTTTAAAACTGCTTCCTTAGGCACATTTTCTCCCAATTTGTGCCTACTGAACCAGACCAGGTGTCGTGACCTTTAAGTTAACTGTATTCTGGGAACCCTTGCGCTCCCTTACATACCCACGAGTCTGATCTTTCCACCAGCATAATAGTTTTATAATGACCCCTGTCGGGGTAGGTTCCTTGTTCCTTGTCAATCATTGGATTATTGGTGAAATCAGCAGTCAGACTCTTCTTTAAATAAATCAAACCTTCATTAATGCAATTGCAGAGAGACTTTAACAATGGAAGCACAGCATGCATGTTTCACAGTAAGTTCTGCAACCAACCAAAGGGCGCAGCTGATTATATACTTTGATCACTTCCCTGATGGTGTGATCATCTACTTCAGGGTATATGTGCTGCAATAAGCTGAGGTAACCTAGTACAGTACATTTTCTTAATTCATTAGCATTGACCACTTTACACAAGATCAAAATGTCAAAATGAGACGCTTGTTACTTCTATCTAGTTTCGGTCTGACTCACACCCAGCCTGCAGGTTAAGGGCTTAACCGCAAAGATGAAAATAGATAGCTTGTGCAAGGTATAGTGTCAGACACATAGCAACAGTACAATAGTGAGACAAGCATATGAATCTTAAGGTCCCCTTAATAATGGGGAGGGTCTTTGGGACCCTAAACCCCATAGTCCCTGGGCTGTTGGTGTCCTCACTCAGAGCCATCTGCCTACAGAGCTCCATAAGAGAACACACTGCACACCCACACACTCTCTCCACATTGTTGGCACCGGAAGATCGTTTGCATGACTGCAAACAAAATCCCCGGTCAAATGTAGGAGATGCCTAGACAACACTATCAATATTGACTATTTTCAGAGAGGAGCAAAGCAGCACACAGACAGTCTCTCCTGTTAAAAGTGTATCGTTTGACCCATGGCAAACTTCACTTCTACAGAAGATGACTGCTGCGCCTTTGAGTCTCCCATCCTGGACCATGTCCTGCCTCCCATCCTGGTGCTGGAGTTCATGTTTGGGCTGATGGGGAATGTTATGGCTCTGTGGATGTTTATTTTCCACATGGACACCTGGAAGCCCAACTCTGTCTACCTCACACAGCTGGCCGTTGCCGACTCCATCGTCCTGTTCTGGCTTCCATTCAGAGCCGACTACTACCGACGCGGGGAGCACTGGATCCATGGTGATGCCATGTGCCGGATTATGCTGTTCATGTTGACGGCCAACCGCGGCGCTGGCATCTTCTTCCTCACTGCAGTGGCTGTCGACCGTTACCTCAAGATCGTTCACCCCATGAACAAGATCAACCGGATGGGCCTGAATTATGCTCTGTGGGTGTCTCTGGGCCTGTGGGGGATGATCATCGCTGCAACCGGGTACCTGCTGACCAACGAACACTTATTCTACCGCAACAACCAGACACAGTGCGAGAGCTTCAACATCTGCATGGGCTTCAGCCCGCTGTCTACGTGGCACAACACCTTATACGTGACCCAGTTCTTTTTGCCCACTGCCATTGTCACCTTCTGCACGGTCTGCATCACCTGGCAGCTGAAGAACAAGACGATCGACACCGGGGGGAAGATCAAACGTGCGGTGCAGTTTGTCATGGCCGTGGCACTCATCTTCATAATTTGCTTCTTCCCCAGTACAGTGTCTCGGATCGCTGTGTGGATCCTCAAGGCCTGGTATAACGAGTGCCATTATTTCAAAGAGGCCAGTTTGGCGTTCTACACTTCTGTGTGTTTCACCTACTTCAACAGCGTGCTGAACCCCATTGTGTACTACTTCTCCAGCTCTGCCTTCAGTGGGAACTTCCAGAAGCTGTTCAACAGACTGCTGGGGAGGAAAGAGGAGGAGGTACCGCCAGCCTTGCCTGAGACTGGGACCGAGATCAGCAGTGCAAATACAGTGTCAGGGAGGAGTAGTAACTTCCAATCACAGGTCCAGGGTGAGGGCCTATACTCGCAAAGCGTCTCAGACTTATTCATTGTGATGTAAAATACAAAACTGATCCTAGATCAGCAGTCCTAGGCTTACTCTGAGACGCTTTTATGAAAAGGTACCCAGGAGAGCAAAATATCTGACTTTGTGTGATTTTTCTTCTTCTACTCTAGTGGAATATGGTGTGTTCTAAAGAATATTAACCAGATGTGAAGGAAGTCAAGGAAGGTGGAGATAGTTGTCTGTTAGATGCAAATCTTAACATTTTTATGTTATGTTGATGTTCTGTAGCTAAAAGTAGAAATTCATTAATTGGTTCGCTCAATTAAGATTTTGTTTGCAGTATAACAGTGGAATCTTTAATGTAATATTTCATATTTTACAATCCTTTGTCTTTGAGTTTTGTCTATTTGCTGGTGATTCAAGTAAATTCCTTGTGAACTAGAAAAGTACATTTCCTAAAGAAAATGTGTGTGCTTGCTAGCTTGTCTTAAAGTATTTTTGGTTGTGAAATAAGTTATAGTAGTGATAGTGACTGCAGTAGCAATGATAGTGACTGGTTATAGTTGAAAAAGTAGGCAGATTTGATTTGATTATTTGATAGAATAGGATAGCCTGAACATGTGAAGTTGGTTCGGTGTCTCTAGCTTGAACAGTTCAAGAGTTACTATTGGTGTTGGTGGTTATTTTATACTAATGTTAGTTGTTTTAATGTTTGTAGCTGAAATTGTTAAAAAGCAGTAGCTTTTAAATTGTCTACCACTGTGTTCTTATGGTTGGCATTGAATCCATGAAGTGTTATGCTAATTTATGCAAATCAAAATAGTTCATAAAGGGTTATAGGAAATTTGATGTTAGGATAGCCTGCATGTTTTATAGCCTGAATGTTTTAAAGCTGTTGTAGCTTCATTGGTTTAGAAGCAGGACCGTTTTGAATAGCTACCACTGTATTACTATGTTTCTCATTCAAAACCATGTTAATTTATGCATATTTTTTATTGTTATAGTTCAAAAATTACAGATAGGTGGAAAGATTGTTTTGATTGATAACATGAGAAAGTTAAATTAGTGTCTCTACCTTTAACAGAAAGTTAATTTAGTGTCTCTAGCTTTAACAGTTCAAGAGTAAATATTACTGTTGGTGGGTTATTTATGATAATGAATAATGATCTAAATAGTTATAATGTATAAAGTAATGTTTTTGTTTTTGTTTCAATGTTTGTAGCTGAAATGGTGAAAGAGCAGTAGCATTTAAAATGTCTACCACTGTGTTGTTGTTTGACTTTAAAAACATTACAGTTTATGCAAATGTATGCTAATTAAAATAAATTATATTTGATAAAAGTTTTCGAGAGCAGTGTCGGGAGAAATGGTAATGCATATTAAGATGGTTTCTGTGGAGGTTGAATTGCTAAAAGGCTCATGGTTTTTGACATTTTTTGTGCTCTTTGAAACCAGCAACTGACGGTAAAAACAGACTTCTCAAAAGAAGTGGAAACATTCATAGCCAATTGGCACTACATCAATAAACAAATAGTTTTGCGGGAGAAAATAGAATGTCTGCATTGCACAGTAATATTGCTCTCTCACATATCTCATGGTTTATTTAAGGGATGAGGAGACTACGATTCCTTAGTATAAGGGAGTCATGAAATCTGAAGACACGTTACATTAGCCAAGACACATTACAGCAATCATATTCACTGTTTAAAACATTAACTTCATCACTGAACAGGTGTGTGAATCGTCTTTATTGGCTTTTTTCGTTATTTCACTGCTATGCCTGAATTCGACCCAAATCCAACTAGGAAGCCTTGGGTGTTGAGGAGCGGTTGGTTGAAACCAATCCCATGTCAAGAATAACTCTCAACCTTGCCAGCCCGCTCTTAATTTTATTCAGTTTGACTTGCCATAAGTTCTGTGTCTGAACTGTGCATAATAAATCTAGAGTGGTCTTTCCTTCAGCAAGCACACTAATTCATTGTGATTTCCACAAACCAATGATTCAAGTAGATTATTTCCAGAGAGATTATTTTCATTGAAAGATGTCAAATACACTGACTTTCCAAGTGAGACAAATGTGTTTTGTGAGGTTGTCTATGGTTTAGTAAGTACACTGGCAATGTGTTTTCATAATAGCAAATGTGAATACATGTTGTTCTATAACATGTACAATATGATTTTAATTATCACTGTATATATATATATATATAATATATAAACGTTTTATTATATTTGGCCAGTGTTTAGTTATGCCTATACCGCAGTTGGTGGGTGGATGGAGAACGTTCAGACAGATGAGAGAAAGAGAGGATGCTTCGCAGGTGACGTCACAGTCTGGCGCTGGGAAGGGCAGGCTGCTCGAGAAAACTAGCTGGGCAGGGTAGCTCTGTGAAATCAGCGTCTTTTAGCGACATTAAGCAGCATTAACAGGTCTAAAAACGTTTCAAAATAAAAGTATTCAGTTTACTTGAACACAATACCGCACAGTATATTTTGGTTGAGCAGCTAGCAAATCAAATTGTATTTGTTACATGCTTTGTAAACAACAGGTGTGGACTAACAGTGAAATGCTTACTAATGGGCCCTTCCCAACAATGCAGAGAGAAAGAAAATAGAGCAATATTAGAAAAGTAAAACACGTAATAATAAAAACACAATGAGTAATGAGGAATGATGGCTATACAAAGGGGTACCAGTACCGAGTGGATGTGCGGGGGTATGAGGTGTGCGGGGGTATGAGGATACAGCTTCGCAGACTCTTGGCATTCTCTCAACCAGCTTCAGGAGGTAATCACCTGGAATGCATTTCAAATAACAGGTGTTCCTTGTTAAAAATTTATTTGTGGAATTTCTTTCCTTCTTAATGCATTTCAGCCAATCAGTTGTGACAAGGTAGGAGGGAGGAGTACACAGAAGATAGCCCTATCTGGTAAAAGACCATGTCCATATTACGGCAAGAACAGCTCAAATAAGCTAAGAATAATGACAGTCCACCATTTCTTTAAGACATGAATGTCAGTCAATACGGAAAATCTATAGAACTTTGAATGTTTCTTCAAGTGAAGTCGCAAAAACCATGAAGCGCCATGATGACACTGGCTCTCATGAGGACCGCTACAGGAAAGGAAGAACCTTGCAGACAATAAGTTCATTAGTGTTACCAGCCTCAGAAATCGACAATTAACTGCACCTCAGATTGCAGCCCAAATAAATGCTTCACAGAGTTCAAGTAACAGACACATCTCAACATCAACTGTTGAGAGGAGACTGCGTGAATCAGGCCTTCATGGTCGAATTGCAAACTTCAAAACCACCTATAAAGGACACCAATGAGAAGAAGAGACTTGCTTGGCCAAGAAATATGAGCAATGGACATTAGACCTGTGGAATTCTGTTGTTTAGTTTGATTAGTCCAAATTGGAGACTTTTGGTTCCAACCGGCGTGTCTTTGTGAGACGCAGAGTAGGTGAACGGATGATCTCTGCATGTGTGGTTCCCACAGTAAAGCATGGAGGAGGAGTTGTGATGGTGTGGGGGTGCTTTGCTGGTGACACTGTCTATGATTTATTTAGAATTCAAGGCACACTTAACCAGCATGGATACCACAGCATTCTACAGCGATACGCAATCCCATCTGGTTGTGCTTAGTGGGACTATCATTTGTTTTTCAACAGGACAATGACCCAAAGCAAACTAACCAGCCAACATGTGCTCAACATATGTGGGAACTTCTTCAAGACTGTTGGAAAGGGCTTCCGGTGACGCAACTTAGGAAATGGCTGCCTAGTTTTTCGTACTGCACATCGGTTGGGTATTTACCCCCCTAAATTCAAGTATTTACTATGAGCATTATAATAACTTACTGGCCTTCTGCCCCTGAACAAGGCTGTTAACCTACTGTTCCTAGGCTGTCATTGAAAATAAGAATTTGTTCTTAACTGACTTGCCTAGTTAAATAAAGGTAATATAAATACAAATGTATTGAGTGCAAAGTAACTACAATAGCAGCAGGAGTAGCATCATCAGTCAAATATATTGCAACAGTTTTCATGGTGAGTTAGGTGTTATGCATTGATTAAAGTGGCAGTCCATGTTCACTGTGACATGGCAGGCCACGACAAGGATCTGTTTTTAGTGTTTTGACAATGCGAGTTTGCTGTCCTCAGACCAATCCATTGTCGAGGGTCCAGGATCCAAGTTGTCTGGTGAAAGGCTGATTGTCACTTTTTGTTCGATTTGAAGGTATACTTTATCCAATTAACCTTTTTTCCCTCTGTGTTCAGATAATCTGTAATGGCTACTTCTGAGAATGCAGAGACGTGTTCACCAGAAAACAAAGCAGGCCATCATGGGAGTGCTGACCCAGACACACAGTGCCCAAAGAAAGTCCAGTATTGTGGCGGTAAAAACTACTGGGCATTTTCCAAAATGGCACCCTATTCCCTATTCTTCACGGACCTCCCGGTCGCGGCCGGTTGCGACAGAGCCTGGGCGCGAACCCAGAGTCTCTCGCAGTACAGCGCCCTTAACCACTGCCCCACCCGGGAGGCCCAATGGCACCCTATTCTAGTGATCTATACATGCTCATGGCCAATTCCTAAAACATTGATTTGCGGTATCACATGATTGTCAAGGTCTAACACCTCTGTTGTTGGTTTTCCAGTGTGCTCCTTGCCCACAGAGTACTGTGAGTACATGCCTGAGCCATCCAAATGCAGGCAGTGGCTGGAGAAGAACTTCCCAGATGTGTTTGCCAAGATGAGTGTAGGTGAGTTTCATCAGACAGTTTCTCGGTCTTTCTTTCTCTCTCTGTTTCCTATCAGGAAGATGGGCAATAATACTCTGGAGGTGGGCAATAATGAATGATGTCTTATTAAAAACATTTTTTTTCTTATGCCTTACTTATGCCTTATGCCTTATGCCTTACTGGTCCGGTAGGAAATGCTTCCAAGCAGGACACTGGCGGTGTAGAGGTGCCCCTTGTTGGAGAGGAGGATGAAAAGAAGAAGCAGAAGAGAGGTCTGAGTTCCTCTTCATTTGATTTCTTGAATGCATCCTTCCTCAAATCCTAAACCAGTGTATCCCAGCACAACCTTCAGGGACCCCCCAGCCTTTGTGCTAATTTGGGTGTTTGTCGCATTGTTTAACTTATTTTGTACATGATGTTGCTGCTACTGTGTCTTGTGACCAAAAAGAGCTTCTGGATATCAGAATCCCGATTACTCAATTTGAACTGGACAAATAAGTTTTCTTTAATGAGTCTGACTACTACTACTACTTTGAGACCAGGCACAAATCCCCGTCATTCGCGTGTAGAATATACGGAAATACAGGGAGCTGAGATTGGGGTGCCTTGTGAGAATTTGTCGGAGAGTGGGTCTTGCCGACCTCTACCATTCGTTCTATTATCCAACGTGAAATTACTGGAGAATAAACAGGATGATCTTCGTTCGAGACTATCCGAGCAATGGGACATGAAACTGTAATATCTTATGTTTCACCGAGTCGTGGCTGAACGACAACACGGATCATATACAATTGGCTGGGTTTTCTGTGTATCGGCAGGACAGAACAGCTACATCTGGTAAGACAAGGGGTGGGGTGTGTCTATTTTGTCAATAACAGCTGGTGCGCGATGTCTATTGCTCGCTAGAGGTAGAATACCTCATGATAAGCTGTAGACCACTCTATCTACAGAGAGTTTTCATATTTTTCGTAGCCATCTATTTACCTCCACAAACTGATGCTGGCACTAAGACCGCACTCAACGAGCTGTATAAGGCCATAAGCAAACAAGAAAATGCTCATCCAGTGCTCCTAGTGGCCAGGAACTTTAATGCAGGGAAACTTAAATCCGTTTTACCTCATTTCTACCAGCATGTTACATGTGGAACCAGAGGGGGGAAAAACTAGGTACCTTTACTGCAGACACAGAGACGCGTACAAAGCTCTCCCTCCATTTGGCAAATCTGATCATAATTATATTCTCCTGATTCCTGCTTACAAGCAAAAACTAAATCAGGAAGTATCAGTGACACTCACAATATGGAAGTGGTCAGATGATGCGGATGCTACGCGACAGAACTGTTTTGCTAACACAGACTGGAATATGTTCCCGAGATTAGTCCAGTGGCATTGAGGGGTATACCACCTCAGTCACCGGCTTTATCAATAAGTGCAGTGACGATGTTGTCTACACAGTGACCGTACGTACGTATCCCTATTAAGAAATCCCATTATGCCCTCAGGTGAAACATCAAACAGGCAGAGTGTCAATTCAGGACTAAGATTGAATCTTACTACACTGGCTCTGATGCTTGTCAGATGTGGCAGGGTTTGTAAACTATCACGGTCTACAAAGGGAAACCCAGCTATGAGCTTCCCAGCAACGTGAGTTTACCAGATGAGCGAAATGCCTTTTTATTCTCGTTTTCCAGCAAGTAACACTGAATCATGCATGAAAGTACCAGCTGTTCCGGACAACTGTGTGATTACGCTTTCCATAGCCGATGTGAGCAAGACCTTTTAAACAGGTCAACATTCACAAGGCCGCGGGGTAATCCAGACAGATTACCAGGACATGTACTCAGAGCATGCGCGGACCATCTGGCAAGTGTCTTCACTGACATTTTCAAGCTCTCCCTGAGTGAATCTGTAATACCTACATGTTTCTAGCAGACCACCATAGTCCTTGTGCCCAAGAATGCGAAGGTCACCTAACTAAATGACTACCGCCGTACCACTCATGTCGGTAGTGCTTTGAAATGCTGGTCATGGCTCACATCAACAACATCCCGGAAACCCTAGACCCAATTCGTATACCGCCCTAACAGATCCACAGATGACGCAATCGCACTCCACACTCCCACCTGGACAAAATGTACACCTATGTGATAATGCTGTTCATTGACTACAGCTCAATGTTCAACACCACAGTGCCCACAAAGCTCATCACTAAGAAAGGACCATGGGACTAAAATCCTCCCTCTGCAACTGGATCCTGGACTTCCTGACGGGCCGCCCCCAGGTGGTAAGGGTAGGCAACAACACATGTCACGCTGATCCTCAACACGGGATCCCATCAGGGGTGCGTGCTTAGTCCCATCCTGTACTCCTAGTTCAAGCACGACTCCAACACCATCATTAAGTTTGCTGACGACACAACAGTGGTAGGCCTGATAACCGCCAACGATGATACAGCCTATAGGGAGGAGGTCAGAGACCTGGCAATGGCGTGCCAGGACAACAACCTCTCCCTCAACATGAGCAAGACAAAGGAGCTTATCATGGACTACAGGAAAAGGAGGGCCGAACACGCCACATTCACATCAACGGGACTGTAGAGGAGCAGGTTGAGAGCTTCAAGTTCTTTGGTGTCCACATCACCAACAAACTCATGGTCCAAACACACCAAGACAATCATGACGAGGGTACGACAACACCTTTTCCCCCTCAGGAGACTGAATAGATTTGGCATGAGTCCCCAGATCCTCAAAGTTCTACAGCTGCACCATTGAAAGCATCACTGCCTGGTATGGCAACTGCTCGGCATCTGACTGTATGGTGCTACAGAGGGTAGTGTGTACGGTCCAATACATCACTGGGGCCAAGCTTCCTGCCATCCAGGACCTATATACTAGGAGAACCCTGTTCTAACCCATCTGTGCTGACTCTCTCTAGGTGGCAGTGGACAGATCAAACAGAAAAAGAAGACTGTCCCTCAGAAAATACCGATAGCTAAAATCCCCCGCTCCAAGAAGAAATATGTCACCCGAGTCTGTGGAATGAACACCTTTGGTAAGACTGACTGTCACATACTGTTACTGTAAACACCTTGTTAAAGACATGGACAGACCCTAACCTAACCTGACCTTAAAGAGGCTCAGAGATTCTTTGCCCAGAAGTTCTCCTGCGGCGCCTCGTTGACGGCGGAGGGTGAATTCATCATTCAGGGAGATTTTACAGATGACATCGTCGATGTCATTCAGGAAAAGTGGCCTGAGGTAAGACGGCTGTGTTTACTCTCCAACGCCACATAGCTGGCTGAAAAAAGTTAGTTACAGGAAATAGATGAGTAGTCTGTGTGTACCTGAATGAGATATACAGTGCCTTGCGAAAGTATTCGGCCCCCTTGAACTTTGCGACCTTTTGCCACATTTCAGGCTTCAAACATAAAGATATAAAACTGTATTTTTTTGTGAAGAATCAACAACAAGTGGGCACAATCATGAAGTGGAACGACATTTATTGGATATTTCAAACTTTTTTAACAAATCAAAAACTGAAAAATTGGCCGTGCTAAATTATTCAGCCCCCTTAAGTTAATACTTTGTAGCGCCACCTTTTGCTTTTATTTTCAGTTCTCAGTTCTTATATTCTCTGGGAAAGGGACGGGGCCAATGGAACCCAGTGACATGCTTGGAAATATGCATTATGGTGATATTATTATAGGAAATTGGGCTGCACATAATCAGGTAGTTAACATTTTCTGAAAGGATTTTAAATCACATCTAACAGGATCTATATGTCTAACTATTGGATAAGGCTCACTGGCATCTCAGGATGCAAAATATGGATGGTGTTTCCCTCAAACAAGCAAATCTCCTGGCACAATGATAAAGAATAGATAAGAGTCCGAGATGACCTCCCTTTAAAACTGCTTCGTTAGGCACATTTTCTTCCAATTTGTGCCTACTGAACCAGACCAGGTGTTGTGACCTTTAAGTTAACTGTATTCTTGGAACCCTTGGGCTCCCTTATATACCCACGAGTATGATCTTTCCACCAGCATAATAGTTTTATAATGACCCCTGTCGGGGTAGGTTCCTTGTTCCTTGTCAATCATTGGCTTATTGGTGAAATCTGCAGTCAGACTATCTTCTTTAAATAAACCAAACCTTTATTAATGCAATTGCAGAGAGAAGTTAACAATGGAAGCACAGCATGCATGTTTCACAGTAAGTTCTGCAACCAACCAAAGGGCGCAGCTGATTATATACTTTGATCACTTCCCTGATGGTGGGATCATCTACTTCAGTGTATATGTGCTGCAATAAGCTGAGGTAACCTAGGACAGTAGCTTCTCTGAATTCATTAGCATTGACCACTTTTCACAAGATCAAAATGTCAAAACCAGACACTTGTTACTTCTCTTTATCTAGTTTCGGTCTGACTCACACCCAGCATGCAGGCACACTTGCTAGGCCTTAACCGCAAAGATGAAAGTAGATAGCTTGTGTAAAGTATATTGTCAGAGATCAGACACATAGCAACAGCACAGTAGTGAGACAAGCATATGAATCTTAAGGGGGAGGGTCTTTGGGACCCAACACCCCATAATCCCTGGGCTGTTGGTGTACTCACTCAGAGCCATCTGCCTACAGAGCTCCATAAGAGATAACACACTGCACACCCACACACTCTCTCCACATTGTTGGCACCGGAAGATCGTTTGCATGACCACACACAATAAAATCCCTGGTTAAATGCAGGAGGTGCCTAGACAACACTATCAATATTGACTATTTTCAGAGAGGAGCAAAGCAGCACACAGACGGTCTCTCCTGTTAAAAGCGTATCGTTTGACCCATGGCAAACTTCACTACTACAGAAGATGACTGCTGTGCCTTTGAGTCTCCCATCCTGGACCATGTCCTGCCTCCCATCCTGGTGCTAGAGTTCATGTTTGGGCTGATCGGGAATGTTGTAGCTCTGTGGATGTTTATTTTCCACATGGACACCTGGAAGCCCAACTCTGTCTACCTCACACAGCTGGCCGTTGCCGACTCCATCGTCCTGTTCTGTCTTCCATTCAGAGCCGACTACTACCGACGCGGCAAGCACTGGATCCATGGTGATGCCATGTGCCGGATTATGCTGTTCATGTTGACGGTCAACCGCGGCGCTGGCATCTTCTTCCTCACTGCAGTGGCTGTCGACCGTTACCTCAAGATCGTTCACCCCATGAACAAGATCAACCGGATGGGCCTGAATTATGCTCTGTGGGTGTCTCTGGGCCTGTGGGGGCTGATCATCGCTGCAACCGGGTACCTGCTGACCAACAAACACTTCTTCTACCGCAACAACCAGACACAGTGCGAGAGCTTCAACATCTGCATGGGCTTCAGCCCGCTGTCTACGTGGCACAACACCTTATACGTGACCCAATTCTTCTTGCCCACTGCCATTGTCACCTTCTGCACGGTCTGCATCACCTGGCAGCTGAAGAACAAGACGATCGACACCGGGGGGAAGATCAAACGTGCGGTGCAGTTTGTCATGGCCGTGGCACTCATCTTCATAATTTGCTTCTTCCCCAGTACAGTGTCTCGGATCGCTGTGTGGATCCTCAAGGCCTGGTACAGCGAGTGCCATTATTTCAAAGAGGCCAGTTTGGCGTTCTACACCTCTGTGTGTTTCACCTACTTCAACAGCGTGCTGAACCCCATCGTGTACTACTTCTCCAGCTCTGCCTTCAGTGGGAACTTCCAGAAGCTGTTCAACAGACTGCTGGGGAGGAAAGAGGAGGAGGTACGGCCAGCCTCGCCTGAGACTGGGACCGAGATCAGCAGTGCAAATACAGTGTCAGGGAGGAGTAGTAACTTCCAATCACTGGTCCAGGGTGAGGGCCTATACTCGCAAAGCGTCTCAGACTTATTCATTGTGATGTAAAATACAAAACTGATCCTAGATCAGCACTCCTAGGCTTACTCTGAGACGCTTTTATGAAAAGGTATACAAGGAGAACAAAATATCTGACTTTGATTTTTCTTCTTCTACTCTAGTGGAATATGGTGTGTTCTAAAGAATATTAACCAGATGTGAAGGAAGTCAAGGAAGGTGGAGATAGTTGTCTGTTAGATACGAATTTGAACATTTTTATGTTATGTTGATGTTCCATAGCTAAAAGTAGAAATTCATTAATTGGTTCGCTCAATTAAGATTTTGTTTGCAGTATAACAGTGGAATCTTTAATGTAATATTTCATATTTACAATCCTTTGTCTTTGGGTTTTATGTATTTGCTGGTGATTCAAGTAAATTCCTTGTGAACTAGAAAAGTACATTTCCTAAAGAAAATATGTGTGCTTGCTAGCTTGTCTTAAAGTATTTATGGTTGGGAAATGAGTTAACGTAGTTTTAGTGACTGCAGTAGCAATGATAGTGACTGCTTATAGTTGAAAATAGATAGATAGAATAGAATAGATAGAATAGGATAGCCTGAACATGTGAAGTTGGTTCGGTGTCTCTAGCTTGAACAGTTCAAGAGTTACTATTAGTGTTGGTGGTTATTTTATACTAATGTTAGTTGTTTTAATGTTTGTAGCTGAAATTGTTAAAAAGCAGTAGCTTTTAAATTGTCTACTGTGTTCTTATGGTTGGCATTGAATCCATGAAGTGTTATGCTAATTTATGCAAATCAAAGGGTTATCAAAGGGTTATAGGAAATTTGATGTTAGGATAGCCTGCATGTTTTATAGCCTGAATGTTTTAAAGCTGTTGTAGCTTCATTGGTTTAGAAGCAGGACCGTTTTGAATAGCTACCACTGTATTACTATGTTTCTCATTCAAAACCATGTTAATTTATGCATATTTTTTATTGTTATAGTTCAAAAAGTACAGATAGGTGGAACGATTGATTTGATTGATAGGATAGCCTGAACATGAGAAAGTTAATTTAGTGTCTCTAGCTTTAACAGTTCAAGAGTAAATATTACTGTTAGTGGGTTATTTTATGATAATGAAAAATGATTTAAATAGGTATAATGTATAAAGTAAAAAAATGTTAGTTGTTTCAATGTTTGTAGCTGAAATGGTAAAAGAGCAGTAGCATTTAAAATGTCTACCACTGTGTTGTTGTTTGACTTTGAAAACATTGCAGTTCATGCAAATTTATGCAAATTAAAAATGAATTATTTTTGATAAAAGTTTTAGAGAGCAGTTCTTCCACTATCGGTAGAAATGGTAATGCATATTAAGATGGTTTCTGTGGAGGTTAAATTGCTAAAAGGTCAATGGTTTTTGACATTTTTTGTACTCTTTGAAACCAGCAACTGACAGAAAAAACAGACTTCTCAACAGAAGTGGAAACAACATTGTTTAGTTATGCCTATACCGCAGTTGGTGGGTGGATGGAGAACGTTCAGATAGACCAGAGAAAGAGAGGATGCTTCGCAGGTGACGTCACAGTCTGGCGCTGGGAAGGGCAGGCTGCTCGAGAAAACTAACTGGGCAGGGTAGCTCTGTGAAATCAGCGTCTTAGCGGCATTAAGCGGCATTAACAGGTCTAAAAACGTTTCAAAATAAAAGTATTCAGTTTACTTGAACACAATACTGCACAGTATATTTTGGTTGAGCAGCTAGCAAATCAAATTGTATTTGTTACATGCTTTGTAAACAACAGGTGTGGACTAACAGTGAAATGCTTACTAATGGGCCCTTCCCAACAATGCAGAGAGAAAGAAAATAGAGCAATATTAGAAAAGTAAAACACGTAATAATAAAAACACAATGAGTAATGAGGAATGATGGCTATACAAAGGGGTACCAGTACCGAGTGGATGTGCGGGGGTATGAGGTAATTGAGGTAGATATGTACATATAGCTAGGAATAAAGTGGCAGATAGTAGACAGTAGCAGCAGCGTGTGTGATGAGTAAAACAAGTTTGTGTTAACCAACTATTTATGGCTTGGGGGTAGAAGCTGGCTTGGGACCTTTCTCTGACACCGCCTAGTATTGAGGTCATAGTCTCGGTAAGTAAGGGTACTGCAGCACCCCCTGTAAAAATAGAATAATGAAAAAATATTTATGTATAAAATCCATTTCATATTTAAGTTAAAATCTTCTTAGGTGTGTACAATTATTCTAGTTTGAATCTCAATCACCCACTAAGCTATGGCTAATTTAGGCTCCACATTTTCACCCTGTTTGGTTCCAACCTGTTAGTATTATCTAATAACTGTATGGGATTATGCACCTAAAATGGATTTAAGTGCCTGACTTTGACCAATATGTTTTTCTGAAAGTCAAATGTCCTTTTTCTGAAGTTATGAGGTCCCAAAGGCACTGCAAAGTAGGAATGATCGTGTTCTACATGCAGATGTGAACCCCTGACCTGACTCACAGATGTGCCAACTTGTCCCGGATATGCTGTTTTATTATCGATTTATTATTATAACTCTACACATATAATTTCTACTGTATTATTTAAACCAAAAAAGTTGTCACCATAAAAGGGGGGCATTTCAGAAACCTCTGACCCTTTACTAATAAGTTCCAGTGTCATACCATAGAGAGTGGCCGCATGAGATACTTTTTTCTGCAGAAATCTACTGTCACCGCTGATGAAAATTGACATATTCAATATAGGCCTACATTACAGCCCTATACAGCGGTTTCCTACTCTACTCTTTAATCCACAGTTAAAGTCAGCAGTTTACATACACCTTAGCCAAATACATTTAAACTCAGTTTTTCACAATTACTGACATTTAATCCTAGTTAAAAGTCCTTGTCTTTAGCCAGTTAGGATCACAACTTTATTTTAAGAATGTGAAATGTCAGAATAATAGTAGAGAGAATTATTTATTTCAGCTTTTATTTCTTTCATCACATTCCCAGTGGGTCAGACGTTTACATACACTCAATTAGTCTTTGGTAACATTGCCTTTAAATTGTTTAACTTGGGTCAAACGTTTTGGGTAGCCTTCCACAAGCTTCCCACAATAAGTTGGGTGAATTATGGCCCATTCCTCCTGACAGAGCTGGTGTCACTGAGTCAGGTTTGTAGGCCTCCTTGCTTGCACATACCTTGACTTTGTTGTCCTTAGGCAATTTTGCCAGAACTTTGGAAGTATAATTGGTGTCATGGTCCATTTGGAAGACCCATTTGTGACCAAGCTTTAACTTCCTGACTGATGTCTGGAGATGTTACTTCAATATATCCACATAAGTTTCCTCCCTCATGATACCATCTATGTTGTGGAGTGCAGCAGTCCCTCCTGCAGCAAAGCACCCCATCAACATGATGCTGCCACCCACGTGCTTCACGGTTGGGATGGTGTTCTTCAGCTTGCAGGCCTCCCCCTTTTTCTTCCAAACATAACGATGGACATTATGGCCAAACAGTTCTATTTTTGTTTCATCAGACCACAGGACATATCTCCAAAAAGTACAATCTTTGTCCCCATGTGCAGTTGCAAACAGTAGTCTGGCTTTTTATGGCGGTTTTGGAGCAGTGGCTTCTTCCTTGCTGTGCGGCCTTTTAGGTTAAGTCTATATAGGACACATTTTACTGTGGATATAGATACTTTTGTACCTGTTTCCTCCAGAATCTTCACAAGGTCCTGTTGTCCTGGGATTGATTTGCACTTTTCGCAACAAAGTACGTTCATCCCTAGGAGACAGAACGTGTCTCCTTCCTACCAGTATGACGGCTGCGTGGTCCCATGGTGTTTATACTTGCGTACTATTGTTTGTACAGATGAATGTGGTACCTTCAGGCATTTGGACATTTCTCCCATGGATGAACCAGACTTGTGGAGGTCTACAATTTGTGTTCTGAGGTATTGGCTGATTTCTTTTGTTTTTCCAATTATGTCAATCAAAGAGGCACTGAGTTTGAAGGTATGCCTTGAAATACATCCACAGGTACACCTCCAATTCACACTCAAATTATGTTAATTAGCCGATCAGAAGCTTCTAAAGCCATGACATAATTTTCTGGAATTTTCCAAGCTGTTTAAAGGCACAGTCAATTTAGTGTATGTAAACTTCTGACCCACTAGAATTGTGATACGTGGCTCATAAGTGAAATTATTTGTCTGTAAACAATTAGACAAAACTAGACAAAACTATAATTTGTTAACAATTAATTTGTGGAGTGGTTGAAAAACTAGTTTTAATGACTCCAACCTAAGTGTATGGTAACTTCCGACTTCAACTTTATACGTTTCTTGAATTTTCTGTCACAGGTGCCTTTTCTTGTGGTTTCTAGCTAACAATATACAAATCAAAGCAATGGAGCTTATAGTGAAGAAAAACCTTGTGGTAAAAAAAAACATTCATATTGGGGCAACAAGTTTGCAAAAGGCTATCATATCATGCAATTATACCATTTCTAAAGTGGTCATATGTATACAGTACCAGTCAAAAGTTTGGACACACCTACTCATCCAAGCGATTTTCTTTATTTTTGCTATTTTCTACATTGTAGGTATAATAGTGAGGACATCAACACTTTGAAATAACACATGGAATCATGTAGTAATCAAAAAAGTGGTGAACAAATCCAAATAAATGTCATATTTTACATTCTTCAAAGTAGCCACCCTTTGCCTTGATGACAGCTTCGCAGACTCTTGGCATTCTCTCAACCAGCTTCAGGAGGTAGTCACCTAGAATCCATTTCAAATAACAGGTGTTCCTTGTTAAAAATGTATTTGTGGAATTTCTTTCCTTCTTAATGCATTTGAGCCAATCAGTTGTGACAAGGTAGGAGGGGTACACAGAAGATAGCCCTATCTGGTAAAAAAAAGTCCATATTAGGGCAAGAACAGCTCAAATAAGCTAAGTGTAACGGCGTTCTTCGTTTGTAGAAAGAGAGTCGGACCGAAATGCAGCGTAGTGGTTACTCATGATTTTAATGAAAAAAAGTGACGATACATGAAATAACTTATGAATACGAAAAACACCAAACGGAACGTGAAACCTAAATACAGCCTATCTGGTGAAACTACACAGAGACAGGAACAATCACCCACGAAATACAAAGTGAAACTCAGGCTACCTAAATACGGTTCCCCATCAGAGACAACAAGAATCACCTGACTCTGATCGAGAACCGCCTCAGGCAGCCAAGCCTACACTCGACACACCCCTAATCAACCACAATCCCAATGCCTACAAAAACCCCCAATACGACAACACAATTACCCATGTCACACCCTGGCCTGAACAAATAATTAAAGAAAACACAAAATACTAAGACCAAGGCGTGACAGAACCCCCCCCCCCCAAGGTGCGGACTCCCGGACGCACCTCAAAACCATAGGGAGGGTCCGGGTGGGCGTCTGTCCATGGTGCCGCCACCAGCTCCGGCTCGGGACGTGGACCCCACTCCATAAATGTCAGAGTTCCTCCCCTTCGCGTCCTGGGATAATCCACCCTCGCCGCCGACCATGGCCTAATAGTCCTCACCCAGAACCCCACAGAACTGAGGAGCAGCTCGTGACTGAGGGGCATCTCGGGACTGAGGGACAGCTCGGGACTGAGGGGCAGCTCGGGACTGAGGGGCAGCTCGGGACTGAGGGGCAGCTTGGGACTGAGGGGCAGCTCGGGACTGAGGCAGCTCGGGACTGAGGGGCAGCCCGGAACTGAGGGGCAGCCCGGAACTGAGGGGCAGCCCGGAACTGAGGGGCAGCCCAGTACTGAGAGGAAGCCCAGTACTGAGAGGAAGCCCAGTACTGAGAGGAAGCCCAGTACTGAGATGAAGCTCAGGTAGGTAGTAGGCTCCGGTAGATCCTGGCAGGCTGGCGGATCTGGAAGATTCAGGTTGACTAGCAGATCTGGAAGATTCTGGTTGACTAGCAGATCTGGACGATTCTGGTTGACTAGCAGATCTGGAAGATTCTGGTTGACTAGCAGATCTGGAAGATTCTGGTTGACTGGCGGATCTAGCTGCTCTATGCAGACTGACAGCTCTGACTGCTCCATGCAGGCTGACAGCTCCTTGCAGACTGGCAGCTCTTTGCAGACTGGCAGCTCTGGCTGCTTCAAGCAGACTGACAGCTCTGACTGCTCCATGCAGGCTGACAGCACCCTGCAGACTGGCAGCTCCTTGCAGACTGACAGCTCCCTGCAGACTGACAGCTCCCTGCAGACTGGCAGCTCCTTGCATACTGACAGCTCTGACTGCTCCATGCAGGCTGACAGCTCCTTGCAGACTGACAGCTCCTTGCAGACTGGCATCTCCGGCTGCTTCATGCAGACTGACAGCTCTGACTGCTCCATGCAGGCTGGCAGCTCCTTGCAGACTGACAGCTCCTTGCAGACTGACAGCTCCTTGCAGACTGACAGCACCCTGCAGACTGGCAGCTCCTTGCAGACTGGCAGCTCCTTGCAGACTGACAGCTCCTTGCAGACTGACAGCTCAGGCTGCTTCATGCAGGCAGAAGGCTCCTGCAGCGCTGTAGAGGAGGAAGGTTCTGGAAGCGCTGAACAGGCGGGAGACTCCGAAAGCGCTAAACAGGCGGGAGACTCCAGCAGCGCAGGAGAGGAGAAAGGCTCTGATAGCGCTGGAGAGGCGGGAGACTCCGACAGCGCAGGAGAGGCGAGGCGCACTGTAGGCCTGATGCGTGGTGCGGGCACTGGTGATACTGGAGCGAGGACACGCACAGGAAGCCTGGTGCGGGGAGCTGCTACCGGAGGACTGGTGTGTGGAGGTGGCTCTGGATAGACCGGACTGTGCAGGCGTACTGGAGCTCTTGAGCACCGAGCCTGCCCAACCTTACTTGGCTCGATGCCCACTCTAGCCCGGCTAATACGAAGAGCTGGTATGTACCGTACCGGGCTATGCACCCGCACTGGAGACACCGTACGCTCACTAGCATAACACGGTGCCTGCCCGGTCTCTCTAGCCCCCCGGTAAGCACAGGGAGTTTGCGCAGGTCTCCTACCTGGCATAGCCATACTCCCTGTAAGTCCCCCCCCCCAATACATTTTTGGGGCCGACTCTCAGGCTTCCATCCGCGTCGCCGTGCTGCCTCTTCATACCAGCGCCTCTCCGCTTTAGCCGCCTCTAGTTCTTCCTTGGGACGGCGATATTCTCCAGGCTGAGCCCAGGGTCCTTTTCCATCCAGTTCCTCCTCCCATGTCCAATTCTCCAAGTGATGCAGCCTCTCCCACTGCAACTGCTCTTCACGATTAACAGGGAGAGTTGGCTCAGGTCTGACACCTGACTCATCCACTCTCCCTCTGAGCCCCCCCCCCCAATACATTTTTGCTGCTTTTCGGGTTTCCTTGCCAACCGTGTTCCCTAGTATCGTCGGCTCTTATCTCCGGCTGCCTCTGCTCTCTTCAGTGCCTCCACCTGTTCCCATGGGAGGCGATCTCTTCCAGCCAGTATCTCCTCCCAAGTGTAACAACCTTTGCCATCCAATACGTCTTCCCATGTCCATTCCTCCTTTCGCTTTTCCTGCCTGTTACCACGCCGCTCGGTCCGTGTGTGGTGGGTGATTCTGTAGTGGCGTTCTTCGTTTGTAGAAAGAGAGTCGGACCGAAATGCAGCGTAGTGGTTACTCATGATTTTAATGAAAAAAAGTGACGATACATGAAATAACTTATGAATACGAAAAACACCAAACGGAACGTGAAACCTAAATACAGCCTATCTGGTGAAACTACACAGAGACAGGAACAATCACCCACGAAATACAAAGTGAAACTCAGGCTACCTAAATACGGTTCCCCATCAGAGACAACAAGAATCACCTGACTCTGATTGAGAACCGCCTCAGGCAGCCAAGCCTACACTCGACACACCCCTAATCAACCACAATCCCAATGCCTACAAAAAAAACCAATACGACAACACAATAACCCATGTCACACCCTGGCCTGAACAAATAATTAAAGAAAACACAAAATACTAAGACCAAGGCATGACACTAAGAGAAACGACAGTCCACCATTACTTTAAGACATGAAGGTCAGTCAATACGGAAAATCTAAAAAACTTTGAACGTTTCTTCAAGTGAAGTCGCAAAAACCATCAAGCGCCATGATGAAACTGGCTCTCATGAGGGCCGCCACAGGAAAGGAAGACCCAGTGTTACCTCTTATGCAGACAATAAGTTCACTAGTGTTACCAGCCTCAGAAATCGACAATTAACTGCACCTCAGACTGCAGCCCAAATAAATGCTTCACGGAGTTCAAGTAACAGACACATCTCAACATCAATTGTTGAGAGGAGACTGCGTGAATCAGGCCTTCGAATTGCTAGTTAGAAACCACCTCTAAAGGACACCAATGAGAAGAAGAGACTTGCTTGGCCAAGAAATATGAGCAATGGACATTAGACCTGTGGAAATCTGTCGTTTGGTTTGATGAATCCAAATTTGAGACTTTTGGTTCCAACCGGCATGTCTTTGTGAGACGCAGAGTAGGTGAACGGATGATCTCCGCATGTGTGGTTCCCACAGTAAAGCATGGAGGAGGAGGTGTGATGGCGTGAAGGTGCTTTGCTGGTGACACTGTCTATGATTTATTTAGAATTCAAGGCACACTTAACCTGCATGGCTACCACAGCATTCTACAGCGATACGCCATCCCATCTGTGTCACGTCCTGACCGTAGTTCCTTTTTTATGTCTCTATTTTGGTTTGGTCAGGGCGTGAGTTGGGGTGGGCATTCTGTGTTTTTTCTATGTTTTCTATTTCTAGGTGTTTGGCCTGGCATGGTTCCCAATCAGAGGCAGCTGTCAATTGTTGTATCTGATTGAGAACCATACTTAGGTAGCCTTTTCCCACCTGTGTTTTGTGGGTAATTATTTTTTCCTTTTGTGTTTGTGTGCACCTCGGTTGCGTCACGGTCTTTGCTGTTTACCTGTTTGTTTTTTGGGTTATTTCGGTTTCACTTTCATTAAAAGATGTGGAACTACATGCCCGCTACGCTTTGGTTGATTTATGACAGGGAGTTTGAGGATAGCGAGCGTGACAATCTAGTTGTGCTTAGTGGGACTATCATTTGTTTTTCAACAGGACAATGACCCAAAGCAAACTAACCAGCCAACATGTGCTCAGCATATGTGGGAACTTCTTCAAGACGGTTGGAAAAGCATTCCTCATGAAGCTGGTTGAGAGATTGTAAAGAGTGTGCAAAGCTGTCATCAAGGCAAAGGGTGGCTACTTTGAAGAATCTAAAATATATTTTGATTTGTTTACCACTTTTTTGATTACTACATAATTCCATACGTGTTATTTCAAAGTTGTGATGTCTTCACTATTATTCTACAATGTAGAAAGTAGCAAAAAGAAAGAAAATCCCTTGAATGAGTAGGTGTGCCCAAACTTTTGACTGGTAATGTATATACTGAACAAGAATATAAACGCAATATGCAACAATTTCAAGGATTTTACTGAGTGAAAGTTCATATAAGGAAATCAATCAGTTCATATAAATTCCTTAGGCCCTAATCTACGGACATGACTGGGCAATGGCGCAGCCACCCACTGGGGAGCCAGGCCCAGCAAATCAGAATGGCTTTTTTCCCCACAAAAGGGCTTTATTACAGACAGAAATTAACCTCCTCAGATAATCCCGCAGGTGAAGAAGCCGGAGGTGGAGGTTCTGGGCTGGCGTGGTTACCCACGGTCACGGTCTGCGGTTGTGAGGCCGGTTGGACGTACTCGGCTTATGGTAGAGAAATTAACATTAAATTCTCTGGCAACAGCTCTGGGACTAGTCAGGATCGAGGAAAAGATTAACGGAGAAAAGTACAGAGAGATCCTCGATGAAAACCTGCTCCAGAGTGCTCAGGACCTCAGACTGGGGTGAAGGTTCACCTTCCAACAGGACAACGACCCTAAGCACACAGCCAAGACAAAGCAGGAGTGGATTCGGGACAAGTTTCTAAATGTCCTTGAGTGTTCCAGCCTTGAACCCGATCAAACATATCTGGAGAGACCTGAAAATAGCTGTGCAGCAATGCTCCCCATCCAACCTGACAGAGCTTGAGCGGATCTGCAGAGAAGAATGGAAGAATCTCCCCAAATACAGGTGTACCAAGCTTGTAGCGTCATACCCAAGAAGACTCGAAGCTGTAATTTCTGTAAAACCTGTTTTTGATTTGTCATTATTTGATATTGTATGTAGATTGATGACATTTTTTTAAAATCAATTTTAGAATAAGGCTGTAACATAACAAAATGTGGAAAAAGGGAATGCACTGTATATATACATTTTAATACAGACTAGATAAAAAATAAGTGAAAATTGACAAATTATCCTATGTATTATGATAATTTTCTGGTAAAGAAAAGTGGAGGTGTAAAACTCTGCACCCCCCCCATTTTTATTTGCTCCATGGCTCAGGCAGACAAGTGGACACAAGTGTCACGCCCTGACCTTAGAGAGCCTTTTTTATTCTCTATTTGGTTAGGTCAGGGTGTGATTTGGGTGGGCAAATCTATGTGTCCTATTTCTTTGTTGGCCGGGTATGGTTCCCAATTAGAGGCAGCTGTCTATCATTGTCTCTGATTGGGGATCATACTTAGGGAGCCTGTTTTCCACCTGAGTTTGTGGGATCTTGATTTTGTACAGTTACTATTTAGCCTGCAGAACGTTACGTTAATTTGTCTTTTTGTGTGTGTGTGTGTGTGTGTGTGTGTGTGTGTGTGTGTGTGTGTGTGTGTGTGTGTGTGTGTGTGTGTGTGTGTGTGTGTGTGTGTGTGTGTGTGTTCATATAAATAAATAAATAAAGAAAGATGTACCAAGCTGCGCCTTGGTCTCCATCCTGTATATAATAATAATTCCATCCTGGTGGGTGGTAACATTAAAATAAAACCCAGCCCTAAAACAAAAGGTAAACTGAAAAGAATGTGTATTTCATATCATAGGAAAAGACACTGCAGTCACACGGATTTGCAGGAAGTAGGCAATTTGGATATATCACTAAAAGACCAAATATATCATAGGTTTACTTTGACTAAAACAATTACTTATTTACATCATTGGGCAACATGAGTAAACCTGGCCATCGTCTTTCTACTCGAAAAAGTGCATTTCTACTGGAGTGGGCGTTCCAACAATATTGTTTGTGATTTTAAATGCAGTTAATAAGTAAAACCATTTTCAGGGGAACTTTTATTTTGGAAATTAGCCCGGTGATCACCTGGCCTTAATGCCGCTATGTTCACAATGCTAGGCCGTTCTTATTATACATCAGTGTGCTGGGCAGGGTTTGTGAATTAACGGGCGTACTGTTGCAGTTATTTTAATCGCTTCGATCAAAACAGTGATTTATCGACTACACTTCAGGTAAGCAATATTTGTTTTATATATACCACTCATATCCCCATTTGTTTTTCTTTTTATGCAAGGGAAAGCTACCTAGATAGCTAGTCACTATCTGAAATTCCGACAGGGAGGGACAGCAGGGAAGGAAGGCATCGGGAATTACACCCACTGGTCCAAAGCAGAAATGCGTAGCGGGTTAGGTAGCTAGCTGGTTATTATCTCTAATTACGTTCTTATTCTCTAATACAATACATACGTGGATGAGAACATATCACGTCCTTTCAATAAAGCTAAACTGTTCAAGTTGCTGCGAGTCAGTTTAATTGATTTTGCCAGAGCTCAGCTAGACAAGCAAGCTTCACATTCAGACCAGGATCTGTCATTACTCCCCTGTTCTAACCAGCTGGTTAGCCAGCAGCAACTAACCAGCTAATAGAAAACTATTAGAAGTATCCTTTCTGCTATATCAGTCAAGAGCCATATAGCTTGATAGCTTCCAGCCATGAAGACTGGTTTACTAATCGTATTATGGAAGCCAGGGATGTGGAGAGAAATTCACCTACTTGGAGAGACTGACTCGTTTAAAGGTGAGCTCAGCAAAGGCAAGCTGCATTTCTCCTCAGTAAAGCTGTCCTGTAACGGATGCTTTAGTCAGCTAGCTAGATATTTGACGAGCAATAATAGCAACCATTCCTTAATCCTCAGTCATTACTTGAACCGGTCTATCTATTTGATTTAGACACCTATACTATTTATGGTCATCAGCAAGATTCGCTTAAAAGCAACAGTTAACTTGGCATCGTTTCTATATTAATGTGTTATAATACGTTTATTACGATCTGGAAAGAGTCGTTTTTACAGAGAGTTAATAGCAGCCAGAGACAGCATCATGCTCGCATTGTTGTGGTCTGACACCCGGAGGGGGAGGAGCGTCCCTGGGTACGTCACCACGCATCTGGCCTTGACCAGACTGGCCTTGTTGTTCGACCTGCATTTTGATATTAGGACTTGAATTTAGAAATTAATTGAATTGATTGGGCCAGTTCAAAAGACCCGGTAGACCTAGACTTTGGGATAATATTCAGAAAGTACCCATGGCAATTCTGTCCCTAGAGTCTCCTGCTGTTCCCTTATTCTACCATCCATGGCCATGTAATACTGGCTGGGTAATAATTAATGAATAATGTAGCTTCATTAAGTGCACCGTCACTCCTTTCACACCCTCTTCACACACAGTCACACACCCGCCACAGTCATAGCTGATGTGTGATGAGTGTTCTGGCACCAAATGAGTGCTGTTCATTAGAAGATGGATGGATAACTTGATAATAAAAGTTGATGCACCTTTTTTTAACTTTGGCAAGGGTTTATCCACCTTTTGCGGAAAAGGGCCTAGAAAGTACAAGGTTTACTTTGTTAATCGCGAACGACGATCAGTTTACCCTCCATTTTTCTAAAACCTCTACACCACTGGATGTGACGATGGTCGAACTCGTGTTGAACTGCGTCCAAAAATTCACACCATTCCTATCGTGTGTCTCCGCCCATAGGGAAGACAACGAACAAGTAGCCAATGTTTCCCAGCTACACCCTGACTGGATGAGGGATGGGGCGGGAGTATCTCTACATAGAGGATGGCTGTTCTTCTCTGCTCTTTTTATGACCATTTAGTCATGTCATTCTGGAGCTCTTAGTCACTAGTCAGGCCTGTCCAGAAACAAGCACCAGTCTTGAATTATAATGGAGTTATAAGGATGCTGTGTCCTGTGTGTGTGTACACTGTACGTGTGAAGTGCTGCTGGGTGGGTTTGGAATGTCTTGACTTCCTGTCAACTGTGTATTTGGCCCTAAACTGACTTGCTGCTTCCTGGCTAGAGGCCAGGGGTCTCTCATTTTCTTCCCCTCACTGTCTCTCTCTCGTTCTCTCTCTCTCTTGCTCTCACCCTCTTTCTTTCTGTCTCTTGTTCTCTCTCTCTCTTTCTCTCTCACCTCTCACCCTCTGTCTGTCTGTCTGTCTGTCTGTCTGTCTGTCTGTCTGTCTGTCTGTCTGTCTGTCTGTCTGTCTGTCTGTCTGTCTGTCTGTCTGTCTGTCTGTCTGTCTGTCTGTCTGTCTGTCTGTCTGTCTGTCTGTCTGTCTGTCTGTCTGTCTGTCTGTCTGTCTGTCTGTCTGTCTGTCTGTCTGTCTGTCTGTCTGTCTGTCTGTCTGTCTGTCTGTCTGTCTGTCTGTCTGTCTGTCTGTCTGTCTGTCTGTCTGTCTGTCTGTCTGTCTGTCTGTCTGTCTGTCTGTCTGTCTGTCTGTCTGTCTGTCTGTCTGTCTGTCTGTCTGTCTGTCTGTCTGTCTGTCTGTCTGTCTGTCTGTCTGTCTGTCTGTCTGTCTGTCTGTCTGTCTGTCTGTCTGTCTGTCTGTCTGTCTGTCTGTCTGTCTGTCTGTCTGTCTGTCTGTCTGTCTGTCTGTCTGTCTGTCTGTCTGTCTGTCTGTCTGTCTGTCTGTCTGTCTGTCTGTCTGTCTGTCTGTCTGTCTGTCTGTCTGTCTGTCTGTCTGTCTGTCTGTCTGTCTGTCTGTCTGTCTGTCTGTCTGTCTGTCTGTCTGTCTGTCTGTCTGTCTGTCTGTCTGTCTGTCTGTCTGTCTGTCTGTCTGTCTGTCTGTCTGTCTGTCTGTCTGTCTGTCTGTCTGTCTGTCTGTCTGTCTGTCTGTCTGTCTGTCTGTCTGTCTGTCTGTCTGTGTTTCTTTCTCTCTCTCTCTTGCTCTCACCCTCTTTCTTTCTGTCTCTTGTTCTCTCTCTCTCTTTCTCTCTCACCTCTCACCCTCTGTCTGTCTGTCTGTCTGTCTGTGTTTCTTTCTCTCTTTCTCTCTTTCTCTCTTTCTCTCTTTCTCTTCTCTCCCTAACCCTATACTACTTCATAATGAATTACATGTCATTTTTGTGAACTTAATGAAATACAAATGAAATCTATTAAGAACTATTCCGTGTCTTGTGTCTCTCAGGCCTCGGCCTCAAGGTGGGGCAGAACAAAGTAGGTGGTGGGGCAGGAAGGCCTGGCCCCCCCATCCTGACAAGAGGCCAGCCCCAGCTTCTGCTCCAGTAGCCCATAGCCTCTTGAGGAGCAAGCAGGGACCATGAGCACAGGCAAACCCAGTGGAATCAAGCCTCCCAGCAAGATAAGCAGGCCAACTGGATTACCGACACGCACCTCCCCTTCCTCTAGTAAGAATCAGCCGCAGGGCTCATTGTGTGTGTGTGTGTGTGTGTGTGTGTGTGTGTTGTTGCTGCTACTGCTGATGATGATTGTTTTTCCAGCTGCTCCAAAGCCTGTTCCTCCTGAGAAGTCTCCCACCCAGGATGGAGAAATGGACTACCAGGTGGGGGAGAAGGTGTGGGTCAACGGCAACAAGCCAGGATATGTCCACTTCCTGGGGGGAACGCAGTTTGCCCCAGGCCAGTGGGCTGGCATCGTCCTGGATGAGGCCATCGGAAAGAATGACGGGTCGGTGGCAGGGGTCCAGTACTTCCAGTGCGAGGATGGCAGAGGAATATTCACACGACCCTCCAAGCTGACCAAGACGGCTATGCCAGAGATGGAGGCCAACTGTGGGCAGTCTAACCCTGGCGAGACAGGGGCAAACTCCCCTACCACTGCTGCTGCTGGGGCTGCTAATACCACTGGTAACAGCACCAAGACACCGCTGAGCAGAACCATGACGGGCAGTGGGTCAGTGTCCAACCTCTCTGAGACAGACTCAGCCAAGAAGACCAGAAGAGAATTGAGACTGGGAGACCGCGTGCTGGTGAGTTTGTGTGTGTGTGTGTGTGTGTTTGTGTGCGCGTGTGTGTGTCAGCTCACAGCTCTTGTTCCTTCTCTTCTACCTCCCTCTCTATCTGTCTCTCCGTCATTCTCTCTCTCTCTCTCCAGGTGGGGGGTAATAAGTCGGGGGCGGTGAGGTTCATGGGGGAGACAGAGTTTGCCAAGGGGGAGTGGTGTGGAGTGGAGCTGGACGAACCACTTGGGAAGAATGATGGAGCCGTGGCTGGATCCAGGTTAGATATGTGACACACAGGTTTATTATCAGTGGTTTTAAACTTTGACCCATATAGAGAAAGTCTTAAAAATGATACGTATTAAGAATATGTCCTTCTCATATGTTTCAGGTGTGTTCTGGATTTTTGACATCCTCTGATATCCCTTTCAAATGTCTCCAGGTATTTCCAGTGTCTGCCGCGGTACGGCCTGTTTGCGCCGGTCCACAAGGTGAGTCGTATCGGCTTCCCCAGCACCCTGGCTAAAGCCAAGGACTCCTCACGGAGACGCTCCACCATGAAGAGGAGTCCCAGCGCCTCCTCCTTGAGCTCCCTGAGCTCTGTCACCTCCTCTGTCAGTGGGAAACCCAGCCGCACTGGCCTGGTAAGACACACACAAACACGCTACTGAAAATACACACGCACACACACACACACACACGCACACACAGCGTTCTTTATCTTCTCCCTGCTATCTCTTCTCTCCACTTGTGTCCATCTTATCTGAATGTGTCCTCTCTATCTCTTCCCCCCCTAGCTGACCGAGACCTCGTCGCGGTATGCTCGTAAGATCTCTGGCACTACAGCGCTACAGGAAGCCCTGAAGGAGAAGCAGCAGCACATCGAGCAGCTATTGGCCGAGAGGGACATGGAACGCGGGGAGGTCGCCAAGGCAACCAGCCATGCTGGGGAGGTGCAGCAGGAACTGTCACTGCTCACGAAGGTACAGGGGCAGGTGAGGGGAGAAAACACAGACAACACACACACAGAAAAATACAATACACGTGGAATATCCGTCTCCCACACATGCTTTATGTTGTTGACCTATAGCAAACCATGTCAATGCATTGATATGGCACGTGTGTGTGTTAGTATGCTATGGAGATGGAGGCTAAGCTAGATCAACTGCGTGAACTGGTGGAAACAGCAGACAGAGACAAGGTGGAGCTGCTGAACCAACTGGAGGAAGAGAAGAGGTGGGTGGGTGGTGGGGTGTGTGTGTATGCGTGCATGCATGTGTGAGGGAGGGAGGGCAAATGAGAATTGTAGTAGATGGAGGGGTTTTATGGGTTGGTTATGTCAATATTGTTCTCTATGTTAGTATTTTTAAGTGCATCGTTTTGAAAGCATTGCTGTTTTTCGATGCCTGGTATGGGATAGAGGTATGGGATGTTGGAGGAGAGGAGAAGAGGATGACTCTTTCTATCTGTCTGACAGGAAAGTGGAAGACCTGCAGTTCACTGTGGAGGAAGCTTGCATCACTAAAGGTGACCTAGAGGTAAACAAATGACTCAGTACTCTGATTCTCTCTCACACACACACACACACAAACACACACACACACACACACACACACACACACACACACACACACACACACACACACACACACACACACACACACACACACACACACACACACACACACACACACACACACACACACACACACACACACACACACACACACCTGCTAACAGAATACAGACAGTGTTATTTGAGATGGTGAAATACCACGTAGAGCTGATGTGATGGTGTTACAACGTTGTTCCACCACATATTTCAACCCCGAATGAAACACTGATGCAGAATTCCTTCATATCAGCTACTTCATTTGGTCCGTCATATACATCATTCCCTCATCTGTACTGTCATGACTCAACGTTTTGTTCTATGCCACACCCTTTATACACTCAGAGTACAATGCTGGGTGTGTCTTGTTAGGTTATAAATGAACCTATTAACAGCAAGGACGATTAGTAAAGCTTAAACCAAGTTTATTCACCCATTGGGTCAATACAGCTGCATAAGACAAAGACATATTTCCACCAGTGGTAGTATATATAGCCCAATTTGGGTGGAGTCTTCTCCTTCTCTCTAAACATTACATCTTTATTGCTAGGCAGGAAGTTAAGTGATACAGGCAATAAACGGTTCCTTCTCCCTTGATGTGACCTAACCTCAACCCCCTTCCTTACTAATCCACAGCTCTCCACCCTTATCTGTGCCTGCCAACGTCTTTCCTACACTCTGTACATTCCAAGCCTAGTTGCTGCCACCATATACATTCCTCCTACAGATAAACATTCACTTCTGGTGTAGACCCTCTCAAGACCATAAGCACTCAATATTTCAATAGGATACCTGATAATTAACACTATTCCAAGATTAGGAGTCAGAACCCAGAATCCATCAGTATAAAATATAGTTTCACCAGTTGACCAGGGCTCTCTCGTCATCTCTCATTGGTTAGGTCAAGTTCTCATCCGATTGGTTAGCTGAAAATCTTTTTCATAGTCTCTCCTCAATATAGCTACTTGGTAAATTTCCTCTACTCTGTCGAAGTTCTGGTTCAGTAGCTCCAGTAGTTTGGGGATGTGCTTTTTTTTTATACCCTTATTCTCTACCCACTACAGTGTATATGTTGGCATGGTGGTGAGTTCTTTGTCCTCA
The DNA here is from genome assembly GCF_002021735.2 of Oncorhynchus kisutch. NCBI lineage: Eukaryota > Metazoa > Chordata > Actinopteri > Salmoniformes > Salmonidae > Oncorhynchus > Oncorhynchus kisutch. Next base: position 9,108,327 of record NC_034196.2, read on the forward strand.
CAAAACTCTGCTTTTGATTGGCTTTTGCTGCTGCATTAATAAAAGTATTCATGTGGGCCTGATGATATTCTTTTAGTTATCCACACATTCTATCTGTCTTTCGTTTCATTCATTCATTCATTAAATTAAATTATTCATCTGATCATATATTTCTTTAATGTCTTTCATTTCTCAGCTCTCATTAATTCACTCATTCATGAGTTCATTCATTTTTTTTCTTTTGCTATTTCATTTGCTCAATTATCATTTCTTCAGCCACTTTCCTCCGCCCAGTACCCTACCCTGAACTTTAGCCACTGTTACTAGACACCTGGTACTCAACCCTGCACCTTAGAGACTGCTGCCCTGTGTACCTAGTTATTCAACACTCGTCACTGTTTACATACTGTTTTACCCACTTTGTATGCCACTTCGTATGCCTACCCACTTATTATGCCAATGTTGTTGTTGCAAAGTGGGATTAAAAGGGATTTAATTGTAATTTTTCTGTCAACGATCTACACAAAATACTCTGTACTGTAGAAGTGGAAGACACATTCATGAAAAACAAAACACTAATATATCTTAATTAGATAAGTATTCAAACCCCTGGGTCAATACGTTAGAATGACCTTTGGCAGCGATTACAGCGGTGAGTCTTTCTGGGTAAGTCTCTTAAGAGATTTCCACACCTGGATCGTGCAACATTTGCCCATTATTCTTTTCAAAATTCTTCAAGCTTTGTCAAATTAGATGTTGATCATTGCTAGACAACCATTTTCAGGGCTTGCCATAGATTATCAAGCAGATTTAATTCAAAGCTGTAACTTAGCCACTCAGGAACATTCACTGTCTTCTCATTAAGCAACTCCAGTGTAGATTTGGCCTTGTGTTTTAGGTTATTGTCCTACTGAAAGGTGAATTCATCTCCCAGTGTATGGTGGAAAGTAGACAACCAGGTTTTCTTCTCGGATTTTGCCTGTGCTTGCTCTATTCCACTTCCTTTTTATCTGGAAAAACTCCCAAAGCATGCGGATAACATGAGGCAGCCACCACTATGCTTGACAATATGGAGAGTGGTACTCAGTAATGTGTTGTTTTGTGTTGAATTCGATTTTCCCCAAACATAACACGTTGTATTCAAGACAAAAAGTGAATTGCTTTGCCACATTTGGTGCAGTATTTATTATTTTAGTGCCTTGTTGCAAAAAGGATGCATATATGCTTGCTTCTTTTCACTCTGTCAATTAGGTTAGTATTGAGGAGTAACTACAATGTTGTTGATCCATCTCCAGCTACTGAGTTAGGAAGGACGTCTTTATCTTTGTAGTGACTGGTTGTATTGATACACCATCCAAAGTGTAATTAATAACTTCACCATGCTCAAAGGGATATTCAATCTCTGATTTTTTTAAAACTCATCTACCAATAGGTGCCCTTCTATGCGAAGCATTGGAAAACCTCCCAGGTCTTTGTGGTTGAATCTGTATTTGAAATTCACTGCTCGACTGAGAGACCTTACAATTATCTGTATGTGTGGGGTACAGAGATGAGATAGTCATTCAAAAAACATGTTAAACATTATTATTGCACACAGAGTGAGTCTATGCAACTCATTATGTGACTTGTTAAGCAAATGTGTATTCCTGAAATGATTTAGGCTTGCCATAACAAAGGTGTTGAATACTTATTGACTCAAGATATTTCAGCATTTAATTTGTATTAATTTGTTTAAAAAAAAGAAAAAACATCATTCCACTTTGACATTATGGGGTATTGTGTGTAGGCCAGTGAAGCAAAATCTCAATTCAATCGATTTTAAATTCAGGCTGTAACAACAAAATGTGGAAAAAGTCAAGGGGTGTGAATACTTTCTGAAATACTTTCTGAAAGCACTGTATATTCTGTATTCTAGTCAAGGCTCATCCTATATTACTACTGCTGTACACACCTTTTCTATTCATATACTGTCCATAATGTCTATACACACCATCATATACATCTATATTTATATTCTGGACTGAGAGAATCTTTTCTCCCCGTGCTGCTGACGACTATTTCTGTCCGCTCATACAGGACTAATAAAGGCCCAGTTCACTCATTTTGTAAAATAAAAGATGTGTGTGTGTATATATATATATATATATATATAGTATATATACGCTATTTAGAAAAGTATGTGGACACCCCTTCAAATGAGTGAATTCGGCTATGGTGTAGAAAATCGAGCACACAGCCATGTAATCTTCATAGACAAACATTGGCAGTAGAATGGCCTTACTGAAGAGCTCAGTGACTTTCAACCTGGATGCCACCTTTCCAACAAGTCAGTTTGTCAAATTTCTGCCCTGCTAGAGCTGCAGGGGTCAACTGTAAGTGCTGTTATTGTGAAGTGGAAACGTCTAGGAGCAACAACGTCTCAGACGCGAAGTGGTAGGCCACACAAGCTCACAGAATGGCCGTAAGCGCTTAAAAATGGCCTGTCCTCGGTTGCAAAACTTACTACCGAGTTTCAAACTGCCTCTGGAAGCAATGTCAGCATTTGGACGAATCTGGGTTTGGCGGATGCCAGGAAAACGCTACCTGCCCCAATGCGTAGTGCCAACTGTAAAGCTTGGTGGAAGAGGAATAATGGTCTGGGGCTGTTTTTCATGGTTCGGGCTCCTTAGTTCCAGTGAATGGAAATCTTAAAGCTACAGCATACAATGACATTCTAGACGATTCTGTGCTTCCAACTTTGTGGCAGCAGTTTGGGGAAGGCCATTTCCTGTTTCAGCATGAAAATGCCCCCGTGCACAAAGCGAGGTTCATACAGAAATAGTTTGTTGAGATCAGTGTGGAAGAACTTCACAGGCCTGCACAGAGCCCTGAACTCAACCTCATCGAACACCTTTGAGATGAATTGGAATGCCGAATTGGAATGTTCCACGAGCAGGCGTCCACATACTTTTGGTCATGTAGTGTGTGTATATATATATATATATATATATATATATATATATATATATATAAAACCCTTACTTCCCGCGGCTATGCTGATATTGCTCATTGTAATATTTAATTCCTTTCTTTCAATTGTTTTGAGTTTGGTTTATTGTTTGGTATCACTGCACTGTTGGAGCTAGGAACAAAAGCGTTTCGCTGCACCTGCGATAACATCTGCAAAAAATATGTCTACGCAAACCAATCAAATTTGATTCGATTTTTACTTTCTTGTTTTTACTTCATTTTTTTCACCCATCCATCGCCTTCTTATTAAGAGCTCTCTCATCTCTTCTTGGCACGCCTTTTCACTTTTCACATCCTTTCATCTTGTCTCTCGCCTCCGCACCCTCTCTTCCCCTTGCTCATGAAGAGGGTGATGTCACAAAGCCTTCATCTGTCTCTCTCTCTCTCTTTCTCTCTACCTCCCTCTGGCGCTTACAGAAGAGAAAGAAGGATAAAGCGATGATGTCACTGATTGCAAGACCTTGTCAAGAAAGTGTTCGAGCACTGGGAACCAAAGGGAAGAGAACCGAATCCACCAGATGGAGCGGTCCTTAAAATAGATCCAGGCAGATCCATAAATACACTGGACAGAGTTTGGCAAACTCAATGGATCCATAGTTGCCAGACAAATGCTTAGAATGATTAGAACATTATCTTCATGTTACTCGTGGAGCCACCATGGAGGCTAGTTAGCAAAACTCTGTACTTCTGTGACTCAACCAACCAAAGATCCGAACAGAGGTAGTTAGGGTGGGGCTCAGTCTCATAGAGGTGAACTTTAGAGGGTTAGAGTCCTTTTGCAAGATTCAGGCGGTCTCAAATGGCACCGTATTCCCTGTATGTCTTGTTTTATATGGGTCTGGTCATTGAGGATTTGGCTTAATAGAATCATTGGAATAGAATAGAACCCACTGGAATAAAACATTTGGCTCTCATATGCACTTCCTACTTTCTGGTCTCTGCTATGACATCATCGTTTGCTATCCTTGTGTGTGGCATGGAGCTGGCATGTGATGCTGGTGTTGGTGTGTTCTCCTCTTCCTCTCTCTGACTAACAGACGCAGACCAAACTGGAGCATGCCCACATTAAGGAGCTTGAGCAGAGCCTTCTGTTTGAAAAGACCAAAGCTGACAAACTGCAGAGGGACTTAGAGGACACTAGGGTAATACCATCATAGGCATCATATATCCGACATCATCGGGTAATACTTCTGGATCTAACGGTATTTTTACGTTCTGGACACTGTAGGGTTGGGCGATATGTAGTGTGGATTAGTCATTAATCGCGATATGTCTGTGCGCGATATATTGTCTAGTTATTTTGCGATATCGATGTCCACAATCGTCTGGCCACAGCATTCCACAACGTTTCTCCTGCAAGCCCCAAACCCGCTGGAACAAAAAGCTGTTCTCATGCTGCTGCACTAATGCCTGAGTCTAAACTGCACACTCTTACATTGCCTTGATACTGTTTTTCATATCGTAAATAAATTAGATTTGGATTCATTTTGATATGTATTTTTGTCTGTATTGCCCAGTCCTACATCAAAGAAGCTGGAGGGGCTAGGGCTGGCCCTCTCTCCACTCTCTCCCCCCTTCATTCCCCAATTTCATTCTCCCTCCTCTCTTCCCTCCCTCCCCAGGTGGCCACAGTGTCTGAGCGGTCTAGGATCATGGAGCTGGAGAGAGAGGTAGTGGTGCTGCAGTTGAGACTACAGTCCTCCCAGCAGACAGAGGGCGCTGTGTCGCTGTCACCAGAGGAGCTCAGCGACCTCAAGGCCAGGTCCCAGTCCCAGGAGAAGAAGGTAGGATGTCTTATAGTACTGGTTAAAAAACATCCCCTTAACCCCTCTCCCAGGGATGGGCGACTTCAGTCTTGGCCTGCTGTTTGTCCTGGCTTTAGATTGCAGCCCGGCTTTGGTTCCAGCCTGTCTGTGCAGGCATTTGTTCCAGCCCGGTCATACTCATAGTCTTTGCATTTACAGTCCTCTGGTTTTTCTGTTTTTGCATCCCTTTTGACATTAGAATGTCTCCCATCTGTCTTCCCCTTTCCAGATCTGCGAAATTAGTGTGGAGCTGGACAACAGGCAGGAACAGCTTCGCTCTGTGGAGGAGGACAAAATCTCCCTGGAACAGCAGCTAACCAGCCTGGTGAGACACGTGCACACACACACACACACACACACACACACACACACACACACACACACACACACACACACACACACACACACACACACACACACACACACACACACACACACACACACACACACACACACACACACACAGTCATGATGATGAGAGTCATTATCCTTCCCTGTGTAGCTCATGGAGAAAGAATGTTATTGCTCTCTAGTGAAGTTTGTTGTGAAGTTGTTTGTTTGTTTGACCATTTCAGAGACAGAAACTGGACGCTGCAGAGAAAGACAACAAGACGATGGCACAAACCATGCATGGTAAACAGACATACAATAGAAACTTTCCACTTAAAGTTATGTTGAATGAAGGAGTAGGCTTAATCTGGGAGTAGGCTTAATCCTATGAGAGGTGCTGGTAAAGATTCATTACGAAAAGTGAAACTATCTCTACGGCTTTTGTTGCAGAGCTGGAGAAGAGAGTGGAGCAGGCGGGAAAAGAGAGGGAGGCACAGAGAGAAGAGAACCAACGCAAAGAGAAAGAGCTTCAGGATAGACTGACGCAGGTGTGTGTGTGTGTGTGTGTGTGTGTGTGTGTGTGTGTGTGTGTGTGTGTGTGTGTGTGTGTGTGTGTGTGTGTTTTCGAGTGTATAATGATGATGGTGTTTCTGTCTAATGTGTGTGTGCCTGTATGTGAACAGGTAAAGAAACGTGTGTATGCATGAAAACAGCAGCTGCGACACGCAAAGGCCACATTATGTTCTTTCATCCAGGCCCGCTGAACCCGAGCAACATCTCTGAGGCTGAAGCTGTTGCTTAACGATGTCAACATGAATATATGACTAACACACACACGCATACGAACGTCACTAACTTTTACCCGTGTGGCTTTAAAATGCAGCAGGGCGTCTCTTTCATGTAATGTTTGTTTTGTTTTGTTGTAATGTTTTAATTAAATACGTTAACATACCATAATGCTAAATTAATTAACACCGACACATTATTTAATTCCATTTTCGTAAAAATTTTGAAAAGATGTTCTTGTGGATTTAGTCATATTTTAGATGTGAAATGATAGTTTTAATCAAAAGTTAGTTATCGATCAAAATAAATTCTAGAATTTTGATATGTTTACTAAACATGTCCCCTCCCCCAGGCTGCTGAGTCGTCAGAGAGGACCACCCACTCCGTGGAGCAGCTGACCAATGAGAAGACATCGCTGGAGGCTCAGGTGAGGAAAAGGGGGCAGGGCTCAGGTGAAAAGTCAGCTTGTCATGTCGCCGATGCAAAGCAGGCTTTAACGTGGTCATACGTGTGCTTATCTAAGCTGTGTGTGTGTGTGTGTGTGTGTGTGTGTGTGTGTGCGTGCATAGCCCAAGGGTCTTGTACTTCATATTCACTTGAGTATTACAGCATGGATGTATGAGTACTGGTCACCACATAGACCCAGTCATGCATAAAATACTCCTGGTCATCTCTTGTTCTCTCTCTCTCTTTCTTACATATTTTTCTCAGTACCTTGGTCACTTTGTTGGACTCTTCCCTCTCTCCATCCATCTACCTCTGTCCCTCTGTTGCTCTCTCTCTTTCTCTGTTTACTCATCATTCATCTCTCTCTGTTTCACTCTCTTTCTCCAATCGATCCATCGCTCTCTTACTGCCCTCTTTCAGGACATCTCTGGTATTTACCGCTCTCTTCCTCATCGCTCTCTTCATCCATCCCCTCTTTCTCTCTCTGTCGATGTAGCTTTCTTTTTTTTTGTCATCCTTTGGCTCCCCCCCCCCTTCTCTCTGGACATAGTGACCCAGCCAGGCAAGCTGTGTCTGTATGCTCCAGATGGTCAGTCTGATGACTGTAGGGAAACAGATTAGAGGGGCACACACACTTAATCTGTGGAGTGAATTGCTTTGTGAGTGTGAGTGACTGTGGGTATAATTTCCAGTTAGATCTGAGTAGTATGAAAATATATGCATATAAGTCGCTCTGGATAAGAGCATCTGCTACAATGTAATGAGATTATAAAAATATTCTAAAAATCACTTTGAATAGAGATGCTGGTGGAGTGGTTTTAGTTTTGTGGAGGGTGCTTAGCCACACACACACACACAAGCGCACGCACGCACACTCTCTCTCAAACTCAAACTCACAGTCAATGTTATTCTAACACACGCTATTCTAAGTGCTGCGATGCTCTTACTGCCTCTCCTCCCCTCCCTCTCCTCTGCATCCGCAGGCTGTGATGTAATCATGCACATGTTATTGTGAGTCACAGAGTCAGTTTGGGTGTGTGTTGACCATGCATGGCTGACCAGAACATTACATTACTTGTACACACTCATATGTAGGATTTGGGGCTGTGACGTCTTGGAATTTAAGGTTATGGTAATTGGCCAGGCCAATGTGCACGTCACTGATATAACTATTCAGAAAAGGGGAGGTCATCAATTCTGTTTGTACACTTGTTTACATGGATATGCTTATTAATAAAACCTATTTGAAACAAGTCATTACACTTCCTTATGATCATGGTATTACAGTATAATTATTCAAGGTAAATATTAATCATTCAATTAAGAAATGCCAGGTTGGAGAGGATCTGTCACATTTTCGTATTGACACATGAATGGAGTCAAAATAAAGTATAAGCCTACCTTGTTCTTGTCTGTTGGATTTTCTGCATAGAAAAACAGTTAATACAGATCCTATTTCGATGCACAAAACCATTCAAACGAAGTCCTATGGGTTTCATACCACTTTACCCGACATTTTTGCCAAAACGTCACAAACCCTGCTGCTGCGGTCATTCGATAGCATTGGAATATATTCTTCAAAGAGAGGACGCCGCAATGAGAGAAATAATGTAGTCTACTGAAGACAGGCCTTTTACAATATTAAATCATGACAGCATTTGATACTTACTAAAGAGATGTAGTCCAGACATGCTACTTTAGGAAACTTTATGGAAACTCACGTAAAAGCACTCGTCAATCAAAGCCACCAGCGTATGTTTCAGTATGATATGTTAGATAAAGGAATAAAGACAGACACCAATGTCAGGTTCAATAGCCTTGTTTTTGCATTGTACAAATCCCTACAACTGGAGTCCCAGGGAACAGTCCGGCTAGTCGATTACCTATCAACTAGTCTCCGTAACATCATCCTTTTCAATAGAAAGTGCAAACATAAAGGCACAACATTAAGTTCTTAACAGTCAGGTCATAACAATAGAAAAAGCATTACATTTTCTTTTTTACTTCAGTTGTCATCTTCCTTTTTTAATTTTAATTGAATTATTTAAGAAAAAATATAGAGTTTAATTAACCGAGGGCAAGTTAACAGTCCCTTGCTTACAGAGTAAGCGAGTGAGTAAGTATTGGCTCTGACAGGGGTAGGATTAGGGGCACGGGCTGGAGAGCTTGGTGAGGTAGAAGCCTCACCTTCAGTTGGCCCATGTCTCAATTCTGCGCCCCTTACCCTTAGGCCTGGACTGTGATCCAGCTCATCTAGGTGAGTGTATGGCGTGTTCTGGTTTGTCTGCTCTGCTACACGCAGATCCACCCGATTGCGACGATAGAGGGAGCCACCAACATCCACCAGGTAAGAACGTGGTGCAACTCTCTGCAGGCATGTGCCCAGCCTCCAAAGTCCTGTGTGGTCTCCCGGCAGCGGTTTCATCCTTATCGTTTCACCCATCTCCAGCTCTGGTAGGTCCCGAGCTGTCCGGTCGTAGAAGCACTTAGCGAGCTGCTTTCTGTGACGCAGTTTGTCCGTGACGCCAACCATGACGCAGGGCTGAAGTAGCTTGTTAGCTACGGGGATGTAGTCTTCAGACGTCTGGACAGAAGGCGTTGTGCTGGGCTGCTGTCCATGTTTTCGGTGGGTGTGTTCCTCCACTGTAAGATCGCTTTACATGGGTCGTTGCTGTCGCGCAAGGCCCTGCTTAACAGGTTTTTTGTGGGTGTCACGTGGTCAAACTCCCATTCTGAGGCGAAACGCTTGAACTGTGCAGTGAATTGTGGGCCATTGTCCGAGATTACCTTGTCAGGCTGACCATGCCTTGAAAACTGCGCCTTGCAGCGCTTTATGACCGTCTCTGTAGACAAGTCAGGGAGCAGTTCAATTTCCCAAAAGTCAGAGTAGTGATCAACGATGAGAAGATAGTCCTTTTGTTTGTGGCTGAATAAGTCGATGCTGACGATTTGCCAGGCCCTTGTGGGCAGTTCGTGTGACATCATGGTTTCCTTTTGCTGTTCATGAGCGTACTCGTTGAATGTGGTACAGTTACTGACAAAGTCTTTAATTTCTGCTTGCATGTTTGGCCAGTATAATGTTTCACGAGCCTGGCGGTAAGCATGCATCACCTCCAACGTGACTGGAGTGTATGCGGGTAAGCATCTCTGGACGTAGTGATTTGGGAATAATGACCTTCTGACCTCTGAACAAGACGCCATTTTGCACGCTGATCTCATCTCGAAAGGTCCAGTATTCTCTCACTGTGAAAGGTGTCTCCTCTTTCAGGTATGGCCAACCTGCGAGAGCCATGGACTTCAGTGACTGTAGGTGTTCGTCCTTGTCAGTGTGTTGCCTTATCTGGGCTAGGCGGTGGTCTGTTACGTTTAAGTAGTCTGCCTGATTGATCTGTTGAACATCTTGTTGTTCCTGCTGTAGCGAACAGATGGCCTGCCGCTGATAGACAGTGCCTCTGCCTGTACATTGTGTTGTTGCCCTGCTCACTGTGTCGCTGATGTACATCTCTGGTCCTGGCTTGTAAATGACCTTCAGGCTGTAGTTTTGCAGAGTCAGGAGCATGCTTTGAAGCCTCTTGGGCGCATTGAGGAGAGGTTTACTGAATATGGCAATGAGTGGTTTGTGGTCAGTTTCAGCGATGACCAGGTCTCGCCCATATAAGTAGTGATGGAATCGCTGGCAGGAGAAGACGATGCTGAGGCACTCTTTCTCAATTTGTGCATAGTTTTGTTCGGTGGGGGTGAGCGCTCTCGAGGCAAACGCAACGGGCTGGCCTTCCTGCATAAGGCAGCATCCAAGTCCCCTTTGGCTGGAGTCGCTCTGGATTGTGACAGGCTTCATGATGTCGTAGTAGCGCAACACTGGCATGGATGAAGCCAGAGATTTCATCTCCTGCACTGCGTCCTCGTGCTTGGGTAGCCAGTGCCATGGTGTGTCTTTGTCCAGCAACCGGCGCAGAGGCTCACAGACTGCTGATAGGTGTGGCATGAACTTTGCAAGATAGTCTACAAAGCCAATGAGACGCTGTACTCCTTTTGCATCAGACGGGTTTGGCATGTCGAGGATCGCTCTGACCTTGTCTGGGTCCGGCTTCAGGCCTTTTGCCGAGACAATGTGGCCATGGAAGTGGACGTCTTTCACCTTGAACTGCAGCTTCTTCAGGCCAAGGTGAAGCTTAACTGATCGGCAGCGCTCCATCAGTGCCAGGAGCTTCACATCGTGGTCGCGTTCTGCTTCTTCGTCTGTGTCACCACAGCCTACGATCAGGACATCATCGGCGATGGGTTCAATGCCCTTGAGCCCAGCCAGTAACTCGTGCTGCTTATGTTGGTATATCTCAGGCGCCACTGAGACACCAAACGGGAGCTTGAGCCAGCGTTTCCGACCCCAGGGGGTCCAGAAGGTAGTCATGAGGCTGCTTTCTTCATCCAGCTTGCATTGAAGGAATGCATCTCGGGCATCCACCAAGGTGAAAATCCTGGCCTTGGGAAGCTTATAGAGGACATCCTCCAGTGTCGGCATCATGTAGTGGGATCGTTTCAGTGCTTGGTTCAGATGCTTTGGGTTGATGCAGACCCTCAGCTTCTCTGGTTTTTTCACTATGACCATATTGCTGATCCAGTCAGTTGGTTCAGTCACAGATGTCATGTGGCCATCGGCCTCATACTTGTCCAGCTGGGCCTTCACAGCCACTTTCATTGCAATGGGCACATTGCGAGGAGCACACTGGACTGGAGTGATGCTCTCATCCACTTCAAAGTGTACCTCCCCAGGCACAGATTCAAAGGGCAAGTTGAATACATCGTCATATCTGCTGAGTAGTTGTTCTTTGGACAAGGGTCCATGCTGGACATGATCCACAATGTGCAGGTCATTTGGTACAGTGAACTGCATCAGTCCCAGGCGTTCGCATGTAGAGCCTGAGAGGAGAGGATGTTGACTGGTTTTTACAATCTCAAACTCCAGCTTGTGTTTGTGTCCCCGAATAACACTTTCGGTCTCAAAGGTGCCAATAGAGCTCATTAGCTCTCCTGAGTACAGCTTTAGTCTAGTATCGCTGGGCAATAGATGTGTGTTAGGTGCCAGATTGATTTTGTCTTTGTAGCTCATTACGTTGCATGTAGCACCAGAATCCAGTTGACATTGTTGTTGCTTGTTGTGTAATCGTAGTGTCACAAACCATTTCTTCTCTCTTGAGTGTACAGCCCCAATGGATTCATGCATGTAAATGTCACTTTCACTTTTCAGCTCTGAACATTGAGTGACATCATCAACACAGTGAATCTCGCCCTCACTCACCCTTCTTTTGCTTTTGAGACACACTTTTGCAAAATGATTATTAGTTCCACAAGCTCTGCATGGTTTTCCGTAGGCAGGGCAGTGCTCTTTGCCACGTGTGTGTGTATTCCCACAGTATTTACATGCTACAGGGCTCTCTGTGTTCACCGTTCGTGGTGAATTGCTCTGCCTCGATTGGTTTAGTCTGAATGTCTGCCTAGCAACAGCGTGAACAGTATCAACGTCGGAGCGTGGGGTTTCGATTTCCATTGCTCTCATTCTCATGTCAGTGACTTCAGCAGTGCGGCACATTTCGATGGCAGTTACTAATGTTAAGTCTCTCTCTCTCAGTAGACGCTGGCGTGTATCCTCGTTTGCAATTCCCAGCACTATTTTGCCACAAATCAATTCATCTTTCAATCCCCCGTATTCACAAGTGGCGGATTTCTCTCTCAAACGGGTTACAAAGTTGTGTACTGACTCACCCTCTTCCTGTTTACAGCTTCCGAAAACGAACTGCTCATAAATTACGTTTCTGGCAGGTTTGAAGTAATTCTCCAATGCTTCCAATATAGCCTTTGCATCACACTGTTGTCGTGCTGTGAGGGTGAGATTGTGCCGGTAGATATGCCTGCATTCGCTGCCCATTAAACTCCTCAGAGTTGCAGCTTGTACCTCGTTGGCTTTCTCATGTAGACCGGTGGCCAGCGCATAGTCCTCGAATTCATCCCTGAAGTTGTCCCAATTAGTATTCCAGTCCCCTGTGAGAACCATGGGATTTGGTGTGCCGGAATGTTCGCTGCCATAGCAATTGAATATGAGATTTCTTTGCCTTCAGTCATCGATGTAGGTAGTGATGCTAGCTAGCCAGCTAACAACGAGTTGATCAGTGTTGTGAGTAGGAAACGGCGTGTGTTCGCATATGGAACATAACTGCGCATATACTGTACTTAGCTACAAAAATAACAAACGTGTGTTTTCCGAGCCACTTCTGATACCATGTTTCAGTATGATATGTTAGATAAAGGAATAAAGACAGACACCAATGTCAGGTTCAATAGCCTTGTTTTTGCATTGTACAAATCCCTACAACTGGAGTCCCGGGGAACAGTCCGGCTAGTCGATTACCTATCAACTAGACTCCGTGACAGTGTATGTCAGACCCCTCAAAACCCCTCGTGCTCTACAGTTCTGCATAGTTCAACTCCACTGCTTTCATTGGTTCAATGAGACCTTTCAGCAATCCATACTCAGTTGGACCCAAAACACTGAGAAATACGTCTGCTTTCTTTCCATCTTTGATTTCATTTGCAGCCAGCCAACGCTCAAAACGCTCCAAATAGGAATCAAAATCCTCTTTTGTAGCCTCAAACTCTGGTACTCGACCAATGGTTGCCATTTTCACAGTTAATTGTTCAGTTTCCTTATTCCTTGTATTCCTTAATGTTCATCTAATTATTCACTTCAGAAGTTTCTGCAATTACTTCATTCACTGCACTCATTTGTATTAATGTACACACCGTGTTACGTTCCTTCTTTCTTTTTTCCCCCTTGCCAATATTTCTCCACTGAGATCGCCTAATTTCAATGGGTTCAATGAGACCGTTTTATTTATTTATTTAATCACCAGAGGGCAGTGTCGCTATTCTGGACTCCAATAGTCTTGCTACTTGGCAGCTCCTGAATACTGTACTAGCAGTGCTAGCAGTGCTTAGCCTTCTATACTGGCGAAAGAAAATAAAAAAATAACTGACGAATTACATAATTATTTTGAGTTTCATTACTCACGCAACATTCTTCCCTTCAAGCAATGTCCGTTTATGTAGTTTAATCACCTCGTCGCCACTGTCAGACATTAGCAAATATTCAAATTTCCTTAAAACGTATTAAAAAACTAGACCTACTTTAGGCATTACTGAAAGTAGGCTATAAAATAATGAATTGACAAGGAAAGTATGACAGGGACAGCTATGTTATAGTATGAAGATTAAATGTACAATCATTCAAATAGAAAACAATACACGCATCATGTCCATAACCTAGGCTATCAGCGACACTGATTATCGAGGGGAGTGTTGGGAAGATTTTTTAAAATACTGTGAGGAACTATTATAATTTGAATGGATGAAGAAGAAAAAACTTCGATGATTTACTGTGTGAGGTGAAGAAAAAATGACTGAAAAGCACAGCTGGGTACTTTCCTACATTTGACATTTGCGAGAAACAGGCCAGGTACTTCAACGCTTGCGCGCGCTACATCAACAACAAGGACAGAGAAACCAGACACATGCTCATTGCTCACGTGGAACACGTAAATTATGGTATGAAATAAACCAGAAGGTGTTTCTCACAAGTGTAGCAGGTTGTGAACTCTGCAGACAACATTTCCACTCTAAGAATGAGAACGGTAAATTACTGTAATTAATACATGCCTCAACAGAAATTAATGTGAACAAATGACAGAGATACACTGTAAATTGCCTGTTTTACAAATGGTAGGCTACCACATGGGCATTCACAAAAGTGCATTGGAGGCTATATAAAGTTTAAAAAAATGTTTTACTGAAGTGTTTAGTTTATAAATTCGACCACAAGCGCACATAAAACGTCAAAAAAACATATGTGTAAATTGGTCAAATCATAGAGGATAACACACCATAAAGCCTGGGTCTTGTTTCCATTGTGGTCCTCTTGAAACAAGGTGGCTAGGTAAAGATGGTACATGGTTGAACACAGCAAGATAATGAAACAAAAAACAAAGGAGAACATCGATCTCATCATTGCAGTTACGGGGTGCGTTCTATAGCTCTTAAGTTAACTCTCTAAGTGCCAAAGCCTATAGCGCTGAAATGTTCCGGATTGACTGACCTTCATGTCTTAAAGTAATGATGGACTGTCATTTCTCTTTGCTTATTTGAGCTGTTCTTGCCATATTATGGACTTGGTCTTTTACTAAATAGGGCTATCTTCTGTGTACCAACCCTACCTTGTCACAACACAACTTATTGGCTCAAACGCATTTACAAGGAAAGAAGTTCCACAAATGAACTTTTAACAAGGCACACCTGTTGATTGAAATGCATTCCAGGTGACTACCTCATGAAGCTGGTTGAGAGAATGCCAACAGTGTGCAAAGCTGTCATCAAGGCAAAGGGTGGCTACTTTGAAGAATCTGAAATCTGAAATATATTTTGTTTTGTTGATCACTTTTTTGGTTACTACATGATTCCATATGTGTTATTTCATAGTTTTGTTGTCTTCATTATTATTCTACAATTGTAGAAAATAGTCAAAAATGAAGAAAAACCCTGGAATGAGTAGGTGTGTCCAAACTTTTGACTGGTACTGTATAGTTTAAATAAATATTGCCCTGTTGTGCACTTCCGGTAATACCGTATACCCCGGTATGTTACAGAAACAGTATGACGGTATGAAAATCTGGATACCGCCCAACCCTAGTGTGTGTGTGACTGTGTGTGTGTGTGTGTGTGTGTGTGTGTGTGTCAGAGAGAGAGCGAGAGAGCAGCAGAGGGTGGGTGAGGGAGGAGGAACCTGTTGGGATTTACATAATGAAGGCGCTGCTCCTCGCTTTAGTACACGCGACCACGTGTGTGTGAGCTAACTAGCGAGCGTGTGCCCAGGCAACACACACACACACACACACACGCCCACGCTCTCTCCCCCTCGCTCTCTCTCTCTCTCTCTGGCGTGCACTGTAGGGAGTGGGAGCTGATGGTTTATTGATGGGGAGTCTGCGTTAGTGTGTGTGCTACTGGGAGAGACAACTGGGGAAAGATAGGGTACAGTATTGACACTAGGAGAGATAGGGACTGCTCTGCCACTGGGACAGACAGACTAGAGACCAGTACTGGGAGAGAGCGAGAACTCTGACAGAGGGACCATGCTGTAGGGTAGAGCAGTGGATGTGGCTGCTCTGCACCGGGGCTATCCAGGCACAATCTACTCTCACTACCAGGTAAACACAGCTGTTCTGTTCCTCGCACAGCAGGTTTCTTACATGTTTGTGTCATCTTTCAAATGGACTGGGGATGTTTTAGCTGATTTTCTTTTTGAGCCTGTATTTCAAGCTGTATTCCAGCTGTTCGGGGAGGATTTGTTCTTGAGTGGTAATTGAGGGAGGATGAGGGAGGACGATTTGAATCTGAAAGTGCAGGAGGTTACTGATTTAGATGGCTGTATTTTCAGGAAGAGAGATGGTCATTTGCGGCCTTTGGGACTGAGGATGTGCACTTAAGTTTGCTGTCTGGTTGTTTGTATGCTGTCGGCTGTGTGTGTGCATGTATGCTAGTATGCTATGGATATGGAGTCTGTCTTCAGACGGATGTTATTAGATTATCCGGTCTAACATTGCTGTGTTCTTGTTCGACTACATCTGTCACAAACACAAACAAACTGTGAAATGTCCCAGTGTCAGAGCAGCATCCTCAATCTGACTGCTTCAAATCAGGCTACAGAGTACGGAGGTCTACTTCTCTGCGTGTTGTGTGCGTTTGTTAGTATGTGACACCTCCGTGGACTAGTTCAGGGTTCTGTCATGTAAACCGACTCACTTTAAGGTAGAGGTCTTCACAGGTCCAAATAGCTTTTCTCTCCGGTCCGGGTCCTGTTTGATTGACATGGAGTACAGCTCCCGACCACGGGTCTGCGTAGACTTTAGCATATTTATTTTATGCTAATAAGGTGCATTTATTGACTTCCAGAAGGCCTAGTCAACATATAAAAACCTATTTCTTAACCAGAAGAGCAACTTGGCTGATAAACATGATTTTTTTTGGCACTTGGGTCCAATCGGGTTGGGTCTAGGTCTGGTTGTCGTCGGGTCCGTTCGGGTCCGGGTCAACTTTCTGTACTCTTAAAGCATCCTGGATCAGTTACTCACATGTCAACCAGATACAGAGACTGTAGAGATGATAATAACTTTGGCAAAATGTTAACATGCAACACGACACACAGCACATGATTTACAGTAAGAGATTGCATTCAGGATTGCGCTGCATCTGCCATGGATCGGTTACTCACATGTAAAACCAGATGATTGGAGATTAAATACAAAAAATGCACTAGAAATATATCTACTTTATGTTAGAACGCAATCGAACAGACAGCACGTGAGCACATGACTTACCATGGCAATCCATCAGGGAACTTTTTTATTCCGTGCCGGCAGCAGTACTGTAGCAAAGAAAAACATTGATTCCGAAGCCGTGTTTATGTCCAGTAAATTAATTATTGACACGGTCACACGCACACACATACTGTACACTGCCACAATGGGACTCTAGTCCAGGGGAAGCATAGCAACAGAAGAGGGGTTGTTCATTGCTAGTCAACATGTCCTCCCTTCTCTGGTGGAAGTTTCCACTTGTTTACCTAACATCCCCTTCGGATGTCACGATGCCCAGATTTCTTTCTGTGATATGTTGGCTTTGACAAGTACAAGAGTTCATTTGAATAAAAATCCTAGAAACAAAGATTTCGCATCCCATTAGCTATTTTTATGCCATATTGTTTAGAAATAGGAGTGGGAGTAAGAACAAACAGAATGCTTAAAAGGATTTAAAGTTTGACTCATGATTTGGATGCTCATCGTTTGACCCCCCCCGCCCCCCCGCTGCTGTCCCTTTAGAAATGAACATGATCTTTTCAGTCATTATCATCATCTCTGCATGGTCTCTAATGCCACAGAGGATCCATCTCCTCCCAAATGGTGATTTAAGTGGCGATGCCAAGTCTCACATACAGTTTATCTACATATGATTTTTTTCTGATGAGCTGGGAATAAAGAAACGAAATAATACTTAGTCATGGACATTGGAGCTAGAAGTAAGGAAACAGAGATATCTAGTTAGCTGCATGCATTCTACCGAAATGTGTCTTCCACATTTAACCCAACTCCTCTGAATCAGAGAGGTACGGGTGACTGCCTTAATCAACATCTGGGAGCAGTTGTTTTGGGGGTTAACTGCCTTGCTCAAGGGCAGAACGAACAATTTTTCCAGCTTGGGGATTCAAACCAGTGACCATTCGGTTACTGACCCAACCCTCTTAACTTCTAGGCTACCTGCCGCCCAGGCGAAGTGATTTAATCCCTCACACACTTATGTCTCTGTGCGTAGGTTTGGCAGACAGTTTATATGATGAGTAATGGTGTTGGTCTTTGTGCACCGAGGAAACGGCTGTTTCAGTGGAGCAGTGTAACACGGCAGTGTGTCTTCCTGTTAATGTTCGCGACTAAGACTGTTAGAGAGGCGTGAAGAAGAGACGGCTTTATCTGTTTACTGTTTACTGTGTGTCTAAGTCTCTCTCTTTTCTCTCTCTCTCGCTCCTTTCATCCTTCTTTTCCACCCGTGTATCATTTCCCAGCTCGAGGCGCTGAAACAGCAGAATTCCAAATTCCAGGAAGAACTCAGTCTCTCGCAGGAGCGGAGCAGCACGCAAAACCAGCGCATCGGAAATCTGTGCAAGGAAATGTGAGTGCGACCGAAGGTTATTATGCTTGCTCTTCGGGGGTGATCTAATCTGTGTGTGAATGGCTGAAACCAGCATATTGGAATGTTCAAGGAAATGTTCAAGGGAAAAGGGGAATTCCATGCTTGGACGTGAGTATGGCTGATGGTTGGTTCCTCAGCTGATACTGTGGTATTCAGCGTTCAAATTATGCATTGACTACAAGCTGACCCGCGAAATAGACAGTCGACCAACATGTCAGCTTCTTTGGATCCAGAAGACACAGGAGGATTGTATGCTCTGTGGCTCTGTGGTGTTTCAGCGTGCGCGTAAAGACCAGCACATCAGAAGCCTGTGCAGGGAAACGTGAGAGAGGCTCATATCAAAGTCTTACTCAAATAAGACATAGACTTATATATATAACTCGCTCAAGCCGCTTAGTCAGAGAGAGAGGGAGAGAGAGAGAGGGGTACAGTTCACTCTTAAAGCCAGTTTGTGACACCTGTGTGGGATCATGATATGCAAAGTGTAGTCTTCTGGTATTAGAATGGTTGTTGATGTATCCCTAAAAGCCAGTAGCCAGTGATGATGAAATATGTCCCTCATATTAGACAGCAGTATGCTAAGTACAGCTGCAGTATGTCGGGAGAAAGACTGGGCTCCTCTCTTTGTTATGGTGAGCGTCATGCATGACCTAGGGTTCTATTTATAGGTCTGTGTGTGTGTGTGTGTGCATGAGTGGACGTGTGTGTGTACATGTGCGTGTGCATGCCTTCATGTTTAACTTGTGTGTGTTGTGACCCCCCCCGTGTGAGTCATCAAAGCATCGGTCTCTGACGTCGGATTGACGTGACAGGCTGAATGACAGCAACTACTTTATTATTCACTTTGTCCTGATTTCACTATTCTCTCCTCTTCTTCACTCCATCCTTTTAGACACAAGCGTTCCTCTTTCCTTCCGTCCATCAGAGACTAGGGAGTGTTACATAATCACAGCCTCTTCTCCTCGAACCGCTTGCCTCCAACATGGCCACTCCATGGGTCTCATAACCTCCATGACGTGTGCATTCGCGCGTGTCTGCAAGAGCGAGTATGCTGGCGTGTTTGTGTGTGTGTGTGTGTGTGAGAGTGTGAGTGGGAGCAGCTTTGTGCTGCCGGAGACATCTCGTCTGGGAGAACAGCTGCATCCGACCCAGTCAGTTCTCTGATCTCTTTGTATGTGTTTTGGCTAGATTGGTCTGTATTATATAGTCTATGGTTATTTTATTGTATACTCTCTAAGGAGTAGAGTGCCTTTTCACTTCTCCCAGGTTACAACCTTTGGGAGTGTGTGTGTGCACGTGTTAAATATCAGCCTCTCATATCACGCTTGATATTTGGCAGTCTGGGCCACGTACATAGGCTTACGGTATGTGACCTTCAGATTGCAGGCCTGCAAGAGTATAGCAAAAACAACTGGCTAGGTACTGCTCTGTTTCAGCTGATATGGGCAGCCTAGCTGTGTGGATGAGAAGGTACTGCTCTGTTTCAGCTGATATGGGCAGCCTAGCTGTGTGGAGGAGAAGGCACTGCCCTGTTTCAGCTGATGTGGGCAGCATAGCTGTGTGGAGGAGAAGGTACTGCTCTGTTTCAGCTGATATGGGCAGCCTAGCTGTGTGGAGGAAAAGGTACTGCTCTGTTTCAGCTGATATGGGCAGCCTAGCTGTGTGGAGGTGTAGGTACTGCTCTGTTTTAGCCGATATGGGCAGCCTAGCTGTGTGGAGGTGAAGGTACTGCTCTGTTTCAGCTGATATGGGCAGCCTAGCTGTGTGGAGGTGTAGGTACTGCTCTGTTTTAGCCGATATGGGCAGCCTAGCTGTGTGGATGAGAAGGTACTGCTCTGTTTCAGCTGATATGGGCAGCCTAGCTGTGTGGAGGAGAAGGCACTGCCCTGTTTCAGCTGATGTGGGCAGCCTAGCTGTGTGGAGGAGAAGGTACTGCTCTGTTTCAGCTGATATGGGCAGCCTAGCTGTGTGGAGGAAAAGGTACTGCTCTGTTTCAGCTGATATGGGCAGCCTAGCTGTGTGGAGGTGTAGGTACTGCTCTGTTTTAGCCGATATGGGCAGCCTAGCTGTGTGGAGGTGAAGGTACTGCTCTGTTTCAGCTGATATGGGCAGCCTAGCTGTGTGGAGGAGAAGGTACTGCTCTGTTTCAGCTGATATGGGCAGCCTAGCTGTGTGGAGGAGAAGGTACTGCTCTGTTTCAGCTGATATGGGCAGCCTAGCTGTGTGGAGGAGAAGGTACTGCTCTGTTTCAGCTGATATGGGCAGCCTAGCTGTGTGGAGGAGAAGGTACTGCTCTGTTTCAGCTGATATGGGCAGCCTAGCTGTGTGGAGGAGAAGGTGCTTTTAGTTTCCTTAAGTGTCCTTGCATCAACAACCTTTGAAATATTTGAATCCTTTATGATGTGATGTTATTTCTGGATTCAAATCAAGTATTTTTAAATGTGTGTGTGTGTGTCTGTGACTGATGCTTTAGAGTGTGGTCAATGTGATTATGCCTCAGTTGGACACACAGAAGGTGATTTAGACTGGCCCATTTGCCACACATACTGAGAGTTGGACATGACCTTTACACTCATCACTACTTAGCCATGACAACCTTTACTTTATACCCATACCAACATCACAGCCAAGCAGCGATACTGTGTGCTATAAATGTATTTTTTATTTATGTATACATTTGTTATCATTGATGTTGAACACACATTCTGATTGTCCTTTATTAGAAAGTGCCTCTAGACATGAATCATGTTGATTGTTATTGAGTCTCACAAATGTTGACTGACACTGAAAAGCAACTCACCCTCGCCCTTCTCTCTTTCTCCCTCTCTCTCTCGCCCTTCTTCTTCTCTCGCTCTCCCTTCTCTTTCTCTCTCTCTCCCCTCTCTCTCTTGCTCTCCTTCCATCTCTCTCAGTGAGGAACTGAAGCTGAACAGTCATAAGTCTCAGTACCAGCAAGACATGAAAGACAGGTAAAACATTTATTACACATTCATTATAGTATTTATAACACATTTATTACACATTCATTATTGTATTTATAACACATTTATTACACATTCATTATAGTATTTATAACACATTTATTACACATTCATTATAGTATTTATAACAATTTATTACACATTCATTATAGTATTTATAACACAATTTATTATACATTCATTATAGTATTGATAACATTCATTATAGTATTTATAACACAATTTATTACACATTCATTATAGTATTTATAACACAATTTATTCGCTGCTGCCTTGGGAAGATAGCTGAGTGTAAACATATTGCACCATACATCTGCTGCCTTGGGAAGATAACTGAGTGTAAACATATTGCACCATGCATCTGCTGCCTTGGGAAGATAACTGAGTGTAAACATATTGCACCATGCATCTGCTGCCTTGGGAAGATAACTGAGTGTAAACATACTGCACCATGCATCTGCTGCCTTGGGAAGATAGCTGAGTGTAAACATATTGCACCATGCATCTGCTGCCTTGGGAAGATAACTGAGTGTAAACTTCTAGGAAGTGTTTTGGTGTTTCCAAACTTCTTCCAATTAAGAATGATGGCGGCCACTGTGTTCTTGGGGACCTTCAATGCTGCAGACATTTTTTGGGACCTTTCCCCAGATCGGTGCCTCGACACAATCCTGTCTTCGAGCTCTACTAACAATTTGTTCGACCTCATGGGTTGGTTTTTGCTCTGACATGCACCGTCAACTGTGGGACCTTATATAGACAGGTGTGTGCCTTTCCAAATCATGTCCAATCAATTGAATTTACCACAGGTAGACTCCAATCAAGTTGTAGAAACATCTCAAGGATGATCAATGGAAACAGGATGCACCTGAGCTCAATTTCGAGTCTCATAGAAAAGGGTCTGAATACTTATTTAAATAAGGTATTTCTGTTATTTCAAAACATAAAAAAAAAATCTGTTTTCGCTTTGTCATTATGGGGTATTGTGTGTAGATTGATTAAGAAAAAAACGATTTAATCTATTTTAGAACAGAACCATTGTCCTGCTGAAGCTGAAGCGCAGCTGGGTCATGCAGCAAGACAATGATCCAAAACACACAATCAAGTCTACATGAAAATGGCTAAAAAGCAACAAATTAGAAGTTTTGTAATGGCCTTGTAAGGACCGACACCGGAGACGAGAAGCAGGTACAGGGAGAGCAAGTCAGAAACAGCGTCAGCACACGGATACACAATGACAAACGACAATCACAGCAGCAGGGAACAGAGCTGGGGAACTGACAAATAGAATAATATTATAGGTAATAACAGGTGATTGAGTCCAATAATCGCTGATGTGTGTGACGGGGCAGGTGTGCGTAATGATGGTGGCAGGAGTGCGCAATGCTGGGGAGCCCGGCGCCCTCGAGCGCAGGCGTGACAGACCTAGTCAAAATCCGGACCTAATCCCAATTGAGATGTTGTGGCATAACTTGAAATGAGCCAATCATGCTTGGAAACCAACAAATGTTGCTGAGTTAAAGCAGAAATTCCTCCACAGCAATGTGAGAGACTGATCATCAACTACAGGAAGTGTTTGGTTGCAGTCATTGCAGCTAAAGGTGGCACATCCAGTTATAGAGTGTAAGTGGGCAATTCGTTTTTCACACAGGGGAATTGTGTGTTGCATAACTTTCTTAATTAAATAACTAAAATAAGTGTCCATTTGTTTTGTTATTTGTAAACTCAAGTTCCCTGTATCTAATATTAGGTTTTGGTTGAAGATCTGCTAACATTCAGTATCAAAAATTTGCAAAGAATAGGGAAAATCAGAAAGGGGGCAAATACTTTTTCACGGCACTGTACATCCCTTTACTAACACTAGTAATGAGAGGAGAGAGATGGAGGGAAGGAAGGAAAGGAATGTTGAAGGGGAGAGGAGATAGGAGAAGAAGTTGGGGTGGAGAAGAGAGGAGATGAAATGGGAGGAGACGAGAGGAGCAGAAGAGGTGGGAGGTTATTTAAACCAAGAGAAAGATGATGAAAGCCTGAGGAAGGTTATGTAGAGCAGGACTAATCAGTCAGGGGAGATCAGGGGATAACTACCTTTTCAGGTGAATGTTTCACAGTCAGGCAGTCAGAAAAGAGACGTTATTCAGCAGCACTAATCCCTAGAAAAGTAGGCTATATACAGTGCCTTGCGAAAGTATTCGGCCCCCTTGAACTTTGCGACCTTTTGCCACATTTCAGGCTTCAAACATAAAGATATAAAACTGTATTTTTTTGTGAAGAATCAACAACAAGTGGGACACAATCATGAAGTGGAACGACATTTATTGGATATTTCAAACTTTTTTAACAAATCAAAAACTTAAGAATTGGGTGTGCAAAATTATTCAGCCCCTTTACTTTCAGTGCAGCAAACTCTCTCCAGAAGTTCAGTGAGGATCTCTGAATGATCCAATGTTGACCTAAATGACTAATGATGATAAATACAATCCACCTGTGTGTAATCAAGTCTCCGTATAAATGCACCTGCACTGTGATAGTCTCAGAGGTCCGTTAAAAGCGCAGAGAGCCTCATGAAGAACAAGGAACACACCAGGCAGGTCCGAGATACTGTTGTGAAGAAGTTTAAAGCCGGATTTGGATACGAAAAGATTTCTCAAGCTTTAAACATCCCAAGGAGCACTGTGCAAGCGATAATATTGAAATGGAAGGAGTATCAGACCACTGCAAATCTACCAAGACCTGGCCGTCCCTCTAAACTTTCAGCTCATACAAGGAGAAGACTGATCAGAGATGCAGCCAAGAGGCCCATGATCACTCTGGATGAACTGCAGAGATCTACAGCTGAGGTGGGAGACTCTGTCCATAGGACAAAAATCAGTCGTATATTGCACAAATCTGGCCTTTATGGAAGAGTGGCAAGAAGAAAGCCATTTCTTAAAGATATCCATAAAAAGTGTCGTTTAAAGTTTGCCACAAGCCACCTGGGAGACACACCAAACATGTGGAAGAAGGTGCTCTGGTCAGATGAAACCAAAATTTAACTTTTTGGCAACAATGCAAAACGTTATGTTTGGCGCAAAAGCAACACAGCTCATCACCCTGAACACACCATCCCCACTGTCAAACATGGTGGTGGCAGCATCATGGTTTGGGCCTGCTTTTCTTCAGCAGGGACAGGGAAGATGGTTAAAATTGATGGGAACATGGATGGAGCCAAATACAGGACCATTCTGGAAGAAAACCTGATGGAGTCTGCAAAAGGTTGATGAAATCCGAGCAAGGGTAGCATTCCAGAGGGACATCAGAGACTGTAACGTTCTCTGCTTCACGGAAACATGGCTAACTGGAGAGACGCAATCCGAAGCGGTGCAGCCAGCGGGTTTCTCCACGCATCGCGCGGACAGAAACGAACATCTTTCTGGTAAGAAGAGGGGCGGGGGCGTATGCCTTATGGCCAACGTGACATGGTGTGATGAAAGAAACATACAGGAACTCAAATCCTTCTGTTCACCTGATTTAGAATTCCTGATTTAGAATTCACAATCAAATGTAGACCGCATTATCTACCAAGAGAATTCTCTTCGATTATAATCACAGCCGTATATATCCCCCCCCAAGCAGACACATCGATGGCTCTGAACGAACTTTATTTAACTCTCTGCAAACTGGAAACGATTTATCCGGAGGCTGCATTCATTGTAGCTGGGGATTTTAACAAGGCTAATCTGAAAACAAGACTCCCTAAATTTTATCAGCATATCGATTGCGCAACCAGGGGTGGAAAGACCCTGGATCATTGTTACTCTAACTTCCGCGACGCATATAAGGCCCAGCCCCGCCCCCCTTTCGGAAAAGCTGACCACGACTCCATTTTGTGATCCCTGCCTACAGACAGAAACTAAAACAAGAAGCTCCCACGCTGAGGTCTGTCCAACGCTGGTCCGACCAAGCTGACTCCACACTCCAAGACTGCTTCCATCACGCGGACTGGGAGATGTTTCGTATTGCATCAGCCAACAACATTGACGAATACGCTGATTCTGTGTGCGAGTTCATTAGAACGTGCGTTGAAGATGTCGTTCCCATAGCAACGATTAAAACATTCCCCAACCAGAAACCGTGGATTGATGGCAGCATTCGTGTGGAACTGAAGGCGCGAACCACTGCTTTTAGTCAGGGCAAGGTGTCTGGTAACATGACTGAATACAAACAGTGCAGCTATTCCCTCCGCAAGGCTATCAAACAAGCTAAGCGACAGTACAGAGACAAAGTAGAATCTCAATTCAACGGCTCAGACACAAGAGGCATGTGGCAGGGTCTACAGTCAATCACGGACTACAGGAAGAAACCCAGCCCAGTCACGGACCAGGATGTCTTGCTCCCAGGCAGACTAAACAACTTTTTTGCCCGCTTTGAGGACAATACAGTGCCACTGACACGGCCTGCAACGAAAACATGCGGTCTCTCCTTCACTGCAGCCGAAGTGAGTAAGACATTTAAACGTGTTAACCCTCGCAAGGCTGCAGGCCCAGACGGCATCCCCAGCCGCGCCATCAGAGCATGCGCAGACCAGCTGGCCGGTGTGTTTACGGACATATTCAACCAATCCCTATACCAGTCTGCTGTTCCCACATGCTTCAAGAGGGCCACCATTGTTCCTGTTCCCAAGAAAGCTAAGGTAACTGAGCTAAACGACTACCGCCCCGTAGCACTCACATCCGTCATCATGAAGTGCTTTGAGAGACTAGTCAAGGACCATATCACCTCCACCCTACCTGACACCCTTGACCCACTCCAATTTGCTTACCGCCCAAATAGGTCCACAGACGATGCAATCTCAACCACACTGCACACTGCCCTAACCCATCTGGACAAGAGGAATACCTATGTGAGAATGCTGTTCATCGACTACAGCTCGGCATTCAACACCATAGTACCCTCCAAGCTCGTCATCAAGCTCGAGACCCTGGGTCTCGACCCCGCCCTGTGCAACTGGGTACTGGACTTCCTGACGGGCCTCCCCCAGGTGGTGAGGGTAGGCAACAACATCTCCTCCCCGCTGATCCTCAACACTGGGGCCCCACAAGGGTGCGTTCTGAGCCCTCTCCTGTACTCCCTGTTCACCCACGACTGCGTGGCCACGCACGCCTCCAACTCAATCATCAAGTTTGCGGACGACACAACAGTGGTAGGCTTGATTACCAACAACGACGAGACGGCCTACAGGGAGGAGGTGAGGGCCCTCGGAGTGTGGTGTCAGGAAAATAACCTCACACTCAACGTCAACAAAACTAAGGAGATGATTGTGGACTTCAGGAAACAGCAGAGGGAACACCCCCCCATCCACATCGATGGAACAGTAGTGGAGAGGGTAGCAAGTTTTAAGTTCCTCGGCATACACATCACAGACAAACTGAATTGGTCCACTCACACAGACAGCATCGTGAGGAAGGCGCAGCAGCGCCTCTTCAACCTCAGGAGGCTGAAGAAATTTGGCGTGTCACCAAAAGCACTCACAAACTTCTACAGATGCACAATCGAGAGCATCCTGGCGGGCTGTATCACCGCCTGGTATGGCAACTGCACCGCCCTCAACCGTAAGGCTCTCCAGAGGGTAGTGAGGTCTGCACAACGCATCACCAGGGGCAAACTACCTGCCCTCCAGGACACCTACACCACCCGATGCTACAGGAAGGCCATAAAGATCATCAAGGACATCAACCACCCGAGCCACTGCCTGTTCACCCCGCTGTCATCCAGAAGGCGAGGTCAGTACAGGTGCATCAAAGCTGGGACCGAGAGACTGAAAAACAGCTTCTATCTCAAGGCCATCAGACTGTTAAACAGCCACCACTAACATTGAGTGGCTACTGCCAACACACTGTCAATGACACTGACTCTACTCCAGCCACTTTAATCATGGGAATTGATGGGAAATGATGTAAATATATCACTAGCCACTTTAAACAATGCTACCTTATATAATGTTACTTACCCTACATTATTCATCTCATATGCATACGTAGATACTGTACTCTATATCATCGACTGCATCCTTATGTAATACATGTATCACTAGCCACTTTAACTATGCCACTTGGTTTACATACTCATCTCATATGTATATACTGTACTCGATATCATCTACTGTATCTTGCCTATGCTGCTCTGTACCATCACTCATTCATATATCCTTATGTACATATTCTTTATCCCCTTACACTGTGTATAAGACAGTAGTTTTTTTTGGAATTGTTAGTTAGATTACTTGTTCGTTATTACTGCATTGTCGGAACTAGAAGCACAAGCATTTCGCTACACTCGCATTAACATCTGCTAACCATGTGTATGTGACAAATAAATTTGATTTGATTTGGATTTGATTTTAAAAAGACCTGAGACTGGGACGGAGATTTGTCTTCCAACAAGACAATGATCCAAAACATAAAGCAAAATCTACAATGGAATGGTTCAAAAATAAACATATCCAGGTGTTAGAATGGCCAAGTCAAAGTCCAGACCTGAATCCAATCGAGAATCTGTGGAAAGAACTGAAAACTGCTGTTCACAAATGCTCTCCATCCAACCTCACTGAGCTCGAGCTGTTTTGCAAGGAGGAATGGGAAAAAAATTCAGTCTCTCGATGTGCAAAACTGATAGAGACATACCCCAAGCGACTTACAGCTGTAATCGCAGCAAAAGGTGGCGCTACAAAGTATTAACTTAAGGGGGCTGAATAATTTTGCACGCCCAATTTTTCTGTTTTTGATTTGTTAAAAAAGTTTTAAATATCCAATAAATGTCGTTCCACTTCATGATTGTGTCCCACTTGTTGTTGATTCTTCACAAAAAAATACAGTTTTATATCTTTATGTTTGAAGCCTGAAATGTGGCAAAAGGTCGCAAAGTTCACGGGAAACCAAATACTTTCGCAAGGCACTGTATGTATACATTTATTTTGCAATGCATGCGACGTGAGCTGTGTGGTCAGCATGTGATTAAGGTTTTTGTTCCATGTGGATGTATTGGATCATGAGACCCAGGCAGGGTAATGCCATCAACCTTGGGGTTCCACAGACAGGTTACTCACTGTGTTCTGAATCCTGCTAATGCCTTTTCTTGTCAAGTTGGATTTCAACATCTGGATTTGTGATGTTCTTTCAAACTTTGGCCCTAAACTTCCCAATGTTGTTATTGAGAAAGAGCTAGCTTCACTAGTCTTTAGTGATCCTTGTTCCAACGCCTTGAGTATCACAACTATTGTGTGAAGTATTTGATTATTTATTGTAAATCAAAAGTTAAAAAAATTGCAGTCAGAGACCTTCATCAGGCAGAAGTTTCTCACTGTACCCAAAGAGAAATGTAGGCGTGCGCACACAGTACTGCACTGCTCCTGCCAGTCCCAGTGTGGGTCTGTGAGTTCTGTATTTAGCGGTTCTCTTCCTCTGTCCCCCCCCCCCAGGGAAACTCTATCCAACCAGGAGACAGGGGAGGAGAGAAACTTCCAGAAGACAGATAAGGACAAGGAGCTGGAGACTCTGAGGAATGAGGTAAACATTCACACACAACTCTAGCAGACTGTGGGCCTTTTGATGAAAAATTCAAGAAAACTTGCACTGGGTCCTATGCTTTTTCTCTGGGCTGCCATACAATGGCTGTATCTCTATATTCGTTGAAACCTGTCTCTCTGTCTCCCTCTAGATTGTGGTGCTGCGAGGTGAGAACGTCATGGCCAAGACGCTGCAGTCTGCCGTTGAGGCGCTGGAGAGAGACAAGGCCCAACTACAGGGATGTGTCACCAGCCTGGAGCAGAGGCTCATGGGACAGCAGGCCTCCGAGGGAGGGGACAGTGGAATGCCTTCCTCAGGTGATGCAGTTCTGGACCAGCTGAGAGAAGAGAAGGAGTTTGCAGAGGGACAGGTATGATTCGCAATTAGTATTCAAATTGCATCATTGGCTTGTCACTTATACAGTATATAATTTGCATAGATAGATATCTGCACTTCCACCATTGTCTCACAGTCCACCTCACTCTTTCTCATATAAACTTGACTGTGGTCGCTCTTCTCTCCCTCCATATATTTTCCTCCTTCAGATTAACTTCCTGAACAGTGTGATTGTGGACCTGCAGAGGAAGAACGAGGAGTTGAAGGTGAAGCTGAAGAAGATGGTTCTGGCTGAGTTCAATGGCAATGACGGCACTGACGGGTCAGTCTTATAACACATAACCTCTGAACCCAAACCTCAAACTTAGCCCTCACTTACATTTGTTAACAGGCCCAATATTTTGCATTTCCCTAATCACTCTCTCTCTTCCTCTCTCTCGGTCTCTCCCTCTCTAGTTTGGAAGAGTGTGGATCTAAGAAGGACAAGAAGGCTCCTCCTCGTCTGTTCTGTGATATCTGTGACTGTTTCGACCTCCATGACACCGAAGACTGTCCGACCCAGGCCCAGAGCCCTGACTCAGTGCCCCACTCTTCCTTCAAGGGCAAGCCAGCCGACCAGCGGCCGTACTGCGACATCTGTGAGGCCTTTGGTCACTCCACAGAGTCCTGCCAAGATGATCAGACCTTCTAGACTCGCTCTCATCCACAGTATCCCACCCCTGCCCTGCACAGACCGCCAAACACCGACCAGACTCCCTCTGGGTTTTTATATTGTATTTATGTATGTCACTCACTGTCATAGACCCCTTAGGTAACTCAAAATCCCCCGCTACCTAAGACTCTCCTATTACTTATACTACTTCCTCTCACAAACGTTTCTCTCCTCCCTCACCAACTCTCCTTTCCTCACTCTCCTCTCAAACTCTCCTCCCTCACCAACTCTCCTTTCCTCGCTCTCCTCTAACTCTCCTCCCTCACCAACTCTCCTTTCCTCGCTCTCCTCTCAAACTCTCCTCCCTCACCAACTCTCCTTTCCTCGCTCTCCTCTCAAACTCTCCTCCCTCACCAACTCTCCTTTCCTCGCTCTCCTCTCAAACTCTCCTCCCTCACCAACTCTCCTTTCCTCGCTCTCCTCTCAAACTCTCCTCCCTCACCAACTCTCCTTTCCTCGCTCTCCTCTCAAACTCTCCTCCCTCACCAACTCTCCTTTCCTCGCTCTCCTCTCAAACTCTCCTCCCTCACCAACTCTCCTTTCCTCGCTCTCCTCTCAAACTCTCCTCCCTCACCAACTCTCCTCCCTCACCAACTCTCCTTTCCTCGCTCTCCTCTCAAACTCTCCTCCCTCACCAACTTTCCTCCCTCACCAACTCTCCTCTCCTCTCTAACTCTCCTCCCTCACCAACTCTCCTTTGCTCATTCTCCTCCCTATAACTCTCCTCTAACTCTCCCCCCTCCCTCTCTCTAACTCTCCCCCACTCCCTCTCTCTAACTCTCACCCCTCCCTCTCTCCCCTCCCTCTCTAACTCTCCCCCTCCCTCTCTCCCCTCCCTCTCTCTAACTCTCCCCCCTCCCTCTCTCTCTCTCCTCCTCTCCCTAACTCTCCCCCTCCCTCTCTCTCCCCCTCCCTCTCCTCTAACTCTCCCCAACTCTCCCCCTTCCTCTCTCTAACTCTCCCCCCTCCCTCTCTCTAACTCTCCTCCCTCTCTAACTCTCCCCCCTCCCTCTCTCTAACTCCCTCTCCGACATGTAATATCCATGTTAGGAACTAAAGGAATTAGTCTTCTGTTATTAGTTCATAAAGGAATCATCTCCTGTTATTAGTTCATGAAGGAATAATCTCCTGTTAATAGTTCATAAAGGAATAATCTCCTGTTATTAGTTCATTCTTTTATTTTTTTTTGCATACAGCATGGGTTGGATTTTGACTTCAGTTCTCACAGGAAATAAACGTCCTATATGTAACCGGGCAAGAGGGAAGGCATTTGACGATGCAGACGTACGTGAAGGTGAAGGGCCTGGATGCACCAGAGTGGTTCACTGCTAATAGCACAATTAATGATGAATGTTTCTCCAACACATTCCTGTCTTTCACATGTCACGTTCCCAAGTCAGTGTGCTGTGTCCAGACCCTGACCTGTGTATTTATTTATTTAACCCTTATTTTACCAGGTGAGTTGACTGAAAACACGTTCTCATTTACAGTAACAACCTGGGGAATATAGTTACAGGGGGGAGGGGGGGTGACCCTATGGATGTCCCCTCCACAAAGGGAACAGGGTAATACCACAGGACACACAGTCTACCTGTACTACCAGGTTGTGTTCAGCAGGCACAAAATGATAGAGGACATTTTGGAACTAAGGAGGTATTTTGGGAAATTCTCCACAAAAAAACGCACATGTTGTTTTAATGCCTACTGAACATCAACCTGGTGCTTGTGGCGGGCGCTCATCCGAACTAAGGCAACCGAACGCCAGCCACTTAACTTGTTGTTGCACTACTCACTTTAAAACTCCCTCTTAGAATCCAGGACCCACTTAGAAACTGCCATGTTAAATGAAAAAACAAACTTGTTGATTTGATAAGAAATGTCGAGACAGAAAACAACTTAGTTACTGTCACCTTTTTATGTGCTGCCTGTGTATTTTATGTATTGTCTTTTTAAAAACGACCTGTCCTGTAATAGATATACGTGTACTAGAGCTATGTACTGAAGCACACAGTTTGGATCATATTGAATCGCCCGGTGTAACAAAGCTACGTATGATAGATCTATGTGACTAACCAATGACACCGGCCTTTGTAAATAACCATCAGAAGTTTTCTGAAAAACTAAATGTGCACAATGTGCCATGGAAACAAAAAGGATATTTTACGTGTATTTTATTTTTCTGCTCTGCACGTTGGACCGACTCCAGGGAACAAACGTAACGCAGTTGTAATGATGTTATTAACTCTATAAGCACATTGTGGACTGTTTACTAAGTGACGTGACTGTTTAGTGCACTGTTTTCTGTTTCAAATAGCGTTAAGGCATCGTCTATAAAGGCTTTATAAAGGGTTTGTTCAATCGGTAGACTGTTATAAACCCTTTACAGATGAGGACCCTACTGTAAAGCGGTACTGGTTTTCTATGTTGTGTACCAAAAAAAATACAATAAAAACAAATACTCTACCTGTAGAATGTTGATTTCCTCTTATCTGATGATGTAAGTCATAGTCCAAAAATCAGTAGAGTTGTGGGCTGGAACAAACAACCATATTGCTTACGCCGATCCAAGCCATCCTTTCAGATCTACACAGTGTGTTCAATGGGTAGTAGAGATGGTTTCTGGACAAGACTCCTCTCTGCTCAGCCCCACAAACAAATGCCCCCCCCCCCCCCCCCCCCCGCCTACGAACCACACCAGGCTGTTTCCATCTCACCGACCAATAAGTACAAGAACTGCTCATAATTAATTCATCCCCAGATACATTACCCTGACAGGACGAGGGGTACTGAAATAACACTCTCCATTTTTCATGAGTTCCCCTCAAATACAACAGAAGGAAAATAGTTTCACTGAAAAACAGGCCCCTAAAAGAGAAGGGGAAGTCTGTAGGGAAGTGTTTGAGTGCCAACTGAAAACCAGTTGCTACCTCAGATTGCCTTCCCTCTAAGTCTTATGTGCTTCTCATTGGAGTGCAACAAAGCATATGCATTAGAAAGATAAATGAGTAGGAAGAATTGGTTCTTTTGACATATAATTCAAACAGAAGAAAATGACCTATGTCGAAGAGTTCTTTAACCTAGAACTTGAGGTAATGCGTCTGAAATCAATGGGCAACAGGAATCACTGGGTAAAATAAATATTTTGGGGCTTTTTATTAATAAAACAAAACCATTGGACATGATCAAATCTGAGCACTAGCGATGGAATAAATAAGTCAAACCAAACCAACCTGTACAAGATCATTCTAAACTGAAACAATATGGTCCCAAGAAAACAAGCATCTGACATGTTCTCAGCTCTTTATACACACAGTTTATAAGAGTTAAACTAGAAGTATTAACCGGTTCAATCAGAATCAAGTGAAAGCTAAAAACTAGAAGCATTAACCGGTTCAATCAGAATCAAGTGAAAGCTAAAACATAAAAGATATCTAAAAAACGGAATGTTGTACATACTTCTCATGTCAATTACATAGCATCACTAGTACCAGCTCTGCTGGACTGTAAATGAGGTATATGCTAAAGCCGTCCTCTGTCTCCACTGAAATGTAATTTCATTTCTCTCTATTGAACTGATGTTTGGATGTGTGTATCCGCTGATAAACAGTCGGTCAGACAGGCTCACGCTCTTGAGATACCCATGTCTACATCATCTGCCATCTGAACTCATTGATTTCCGGGGGGGGGGGGGGGGGAATTGATTTGTTTGATTGATCAAGTCACCCGAACAAAAACATACATAAATAGGTTTGAGGCAGATTATAATTTTTTTTGTGTGTGTGGAGTTGACAGATTTGTGAGAATATGCGTTCCTTCCTCTATCCTGAAGTTAGGTTGCGACCCACAGAGAGCACCTTGAATGAGGATCTGAGCACCTTGAATGAGAATCTGAGCCACAGTTTGAATTACAAGACAATTACTGGACACTGAGGGGAGGTTATGAAAGGTGATACATGTAGTAGTACATTTAAACCACCGCGATGGCAATGAAGACTCATAGAAAAACGGTCATTGCTGTTGACCAAGTGGGAATTTAGCCCGGACACCCACATTGTTTCTGTCTAACTCCTCAACTCTTTTGTAGTCGTCATGCCTTTTGACAGGAAAGAAGCTGGGAAGAGAAACTGACTGACACCCAATGCTCGTGGGAAGCTGCTGACTCCCTCAAAGTCAATTCTTCTTTCGAGATATTTGCAGAATGCGGTTTTGTACAGTACATGTTGTCTTTCTAACAGTAACCAATGCGAAACAGAAACTGTTTATAGTTGAATGTAAATGCTGAATAAAATCATTAGCGTCAGCTCAATGTTAAAACCGTAAGGAAAATAAAAACATGGTACAATAAAAAAGTAGTTAAAAACAGTTTGACCTACCAAGTATGTTATACCACAATAATCAAAGCACACCCTTCGATAAAACCTACGTATGCTACAAGCATGTCCTCGCGAAAAAATAAATGTGACCAGAACCACTCTTGTTCTTCCTCTAGAAAAAAAGCAAAAAAAAGCCAAAATAACAAACTGACAGAAATCCACACCCAGCACAGCAGCAGTAAAACCATAGCGTACCGTTTTTGTGACATTATACCTTAACAGCGCATTGACCCTCCTGGGCTAAACAACAACCCCTAAACTAAACAACCTGGAAACTGTCCTAAACAAACACCGGAACAACCGAAGGTGAGTTAGGGCGAGGTTTGACGTGGCTCCTGGGTTAGAAGATGAGAGCTACAGATCTGGGATCAGTTTACCTTCCCTTGCATCCTAATTTTAACCATCAGGGGGGGGGGGGGACATAGAAACTAAACCTTAGATCACTGTCTAGGGGAATCTCCATCCTACTCTGTTAGCGTGTGGTCCCAGCGTAGAATGTGAAGTCCCATATTGTCAGTGGGTTTGTGTCACAGGTGCAGGTCAGTGTTTCTCTTCTGGGAAGAGCTGGGCTCACAGCTCCACCCCTGGCCATGGAGGGGATAACAGGCTGGTTCATAGAACTACTTGTGGCATTAATGGGGGAGTGAGTGTGGAAGAAGAGGAGGAGGGAAGGAAGAAGGCTTAGTGGAGGGAGACAAAGTCCTTTCTCCCTCTGCTCGGAGGAGTGTTAGGGGCTACGGGGGGAGGAAGAAAGGGAGGTGAGGAAGGAGATAGAGAAGAAAGGATGCAGCACGTCTATTTCTCCTCGTAGTCCTGAGATGGAGACTCCTGCATGCTCTTCTTACTGGGAGGAGCCTCTTCCGCCTGTTCCTGCCAGCCCAGAAACACAGTCAGATAAGGGCGTTTTAGCAAAAACAAGGCTGTACCAGCTTGTCTCTGCTGACATAATTTTTAAAACATTTTAGTCATTTAGCAGACGCTCTTTTCCAGAGCGACTTACAGGATCAATTAGGGTTAAGTGCCTTGCTTAAGGGCACATCGACAGTATTTTCACCTAGTCGGCTCAGGGACTCGAACCAGCGAGCTTTCGGTTGCTGGCCCAACACTCTTAACAGACAGGCTACCTGCCGCCCACAAACATACAAACAACTACAGCTGATGAAGTTATCGGTTCATCTATTTATTTAGAAATGTGGACGGGATAAAAATGTAATTAATAATCTGGAGGTCCTCAGGCCACTCGTCTTCTTCATGGAGGAAGAGTAGAATATACAGTATAGTAGAACAGAGTACCTGAGTGGCTTCGCGGCTGTCTGAGGTGTCCTTGTCTCCTGAGGTGTCCCTTTCTCCTGAGGACATCGGTCTGCTGTCTCTCTTGTCCCCCTGTCCTCTCTCTGAGCCCTCAGTGGACAGGTTGCTCTTCGCTGCACCACAAACACATTAACACACGACATGAATCACCTGGTAAACCCGTCAGATCTGTACTGTTGAGTGACTGCGTTTGACCATCAGTTACAAGACATTCTGCTACAAGACATTCTAATGTCTAATGGGATACTGGAAAGGAATTCTAAACCTATTGATGCCACTTATTGGTAATATGCAGTAGTTACAAATGTTCAGCAACCAAGGTATAACTGGGGAGGAGCATTACATGTAGAGAGAAAGGAGTAGAGAGAAAGAGAGAGGGGTAGAGCAAAAGAGAGAGGGGTAGAGCAAAAGAGAGAGGGGTAGAGAGAAAGAGAGAGGGGTAGAACGAGAGTTCTATTTTGCACCAGGCTGAGAGAGGTCCCTTGTTCGTAGGTGTGAAGATGGAGAGTTGGCAGTTGAAGCCCCGAGGGTCTGGTCACAGCTGAACTCTCTCTCTCTACATCCTTCTCTCTCCCCCTCTCAGCGTGATGAGTCCCTGAGTACTGCCCTGTGACTTCAGGCCTAACCAGCTAACCAAACAGGAATTGAATATACACTGTTCTTCTAAACCCTGCCATCAGCTTCACCCATCCAGTTGTATTAGAAGTGTCTAAGGAAAGGGCCACAATAGGAGGGGATTTCAGGGTTGGCAATTGTCCGTGATACGGTTGGTAGTGGTGGGTGTGTGTGCGCAAGTCTCACTCCTCTTGCTGCCAGGGCTCTGGTCGCTCTTGGCCTCACTGCTATCGCCGTTTGATACGGCAGAGGGTTCAGGGGCGGGGCTAGTGCTGCAGCTGGTTTCCTGTTTGACGGGGGAGGAGTCTGCGATGGAACTCTGGTTACTGTTGTCGTCTGAGAGAGAGAAGGAGAGAGAGATGGGCTTTTAATTTGGTTTAACTTTCAATTCCATTCTGGGTCCACAGACATATACACCAACCCACACACCGGGTGTTAAGTGTCCCACAGAGTTCAAAGCTGCAGAGCCACATGGTTTATTGTGAGATACAGCCGTGACTAAATATCAGCCAATGAAATGAGGTTTGTAATTAAGTGATAATGCCCAAGAAGCCGGTGCTTGGAGGATATATTGGCACGGGGGTAGTTAGGCCCGAAACGGCTGTCTAGCCGTGCCAATATATCATCCAAACACCGGCTTCTTGGGCATTATCACTTTAATACAATGGGTTACTGACATATTTTCATAAAAACATTAATTTGCTGAATATATTCACTCTATTTCATCCTTCCATGAGATATAGTCCCGACACAAATCTAAGGTTCCTACCCAAGCCGGCTGGTCGTTTGTTCTATTGGTTCGGTTGCCAGAGACGCGACCCAGTTGTTAAGTCTTTTTGTTGTTCTGCATCTATGGACGTTCTAAATGTTCCATTGCCATACTGGCTGGCAACATTTTTATACCTTGCTTGCTAGCTAGCCAGCCAACTACGGCTAACTCACGGTCACATCAAACAGTGCAGCTTGAACAGCAAAGTAGCTGCATTTGCCTTTGTTTAAGCTTTCTAGTGACATTTATTTGGATACATCCATAAGAATGAGCTAATGACACGCGATTTCACCTGGCATAGTGCTCTCTCATCAGGACACTGTTGTTCAGAGGAGCTAGCCAACAACACAGCTAACACAATCACTTCATAAGACTGACTGTCCTGTCTCATCCCGACATTCATTACTATGGGACAGCTAGAGATCGTATTTTAAATGTCGGAGAGACAG
Source organism: Oncorhynchus kisutch (assembly GCF_002021735.2). NCBI lineage: Eukaryota > Metazoa > Chordata > Actinopteri > Salmoniformes > Salmonidae > Oncorhynchus > Oncorhynchus kisutch. The sequence continues at coordinate 9,145,554 of NC_034196.2, forward strand.
ACAGCAAGATTCATACAAATCTCCGTGGTGAAAACCAAATGCTAGTCTAAAAGAAATGTGAGAATTTTCATAGTGGAGATCAAGTTTATAAATTGCTTGGCTGGGCTGATGAGACAATGGTTTGCGCAGTGAGATGGAACAGAGTAAATAGGCATTTTAATATCATAGATTTAGCTGGTGGTAACTTGTGGAATAGACACCAGCTGGAATGCCTTTGTAACCAATCGGCATCCAGGATTAGACCCACCCATTTTATAAATCTGTAATAATGGACCGTTCGTCAGAGTATGGCGGCTATGGACTCTGAATTGAGCATTACTCACCATGCATGTCCATCATCCCAGGAGAAGAGCTGTTCTCAGGTGTGGTCAATTCTGACCCATACTTCTCATCCTTCCCCTTCTTCTTCTTCTTACTCTTCTGCAAGACAACAGACGGGGGGGCAGAAATACTGGTTACATACAACACAGTGATGTGAGTTTGTGAAGTTTGAAGAGGTGCTTAGAGAATTCCTGTAAAAGACATATCTACTGAACTTCAATGCGGCTGACGTGTGTGTGTGTGTGTGTGTGTATGTTTGTGTGGGAGGGAGGGAGGAGGGGTTACATACATCATCTGCTGATTTGGGCTCAGTCACTGGAACCCACTTGAAGATCCTCAGGGATGTGTCTCCTACGGTCACCCATTTCTTCTCCCTGATAGACACACACAGGTTTAGAATTAATTGAATGGTTCACTTCAATTCACATTCAATGTTTCTTTAGTGATATCAACTGGACCAGTGGTACACGCAAAACACCATAAAGAAAAAAGTCAGGCAGAAACAAGAACACGGAGACAGTCACAGACGATAGTAATAAAAGTAAATACAATTTGATTGATTGATTAATAGAATAACGGTTCCCAGTGGTAATTTTAGCATGCAAATCTTGGTGGGTAAACAGCACATTAATTGCACTATACCACTGCTACACCTGGCTATCAACGGAGCCTTGTCTGGCAGCAAAACAGTTGATTTTGCTTCATTTACTGCCTTTAAAAAAAACATAGCTGATATGGCTGACTTGCTTAAACAAATGTGATTTCTACTGACAATTGAGATGTACAAACAAGCGGATAAGAGGCAATCCGTAATTTCGATTAAGACATTAATGAGTGAGTTAGGACGAACGTAGTCAACATAACTATTTGTTCAGCACTTTTGAAATGTACAGCGACAGAATTCAGAACATGAGTCTTTCTTTTTTTTCTCAGTGTTCTCCCTGTACACCAAGTAAGAACCGTAGGATAAATAAAGGGGGCGTATAAGCAGACAATGAAAGCTCTTACAATATTTGATGATTACATTTCTCAAAAACAGGTTATAGGCTACATGTGGACCACCAAGTCAGAACAGTGGGCAAAATTAAGAGGTGAAAATAGAACAAATTATTAGGGTGAGGCACATGGGCCACTAAAGGCTAACTTAAGTGATAATGCCCGAGAGGCCAGTGTTTGCTGGATATATTGGCATGGGTGTTGTTAGGCCCGAGACAAAGTATTACTTTCTTAGCTACAGTGTAGATATCTCCCTGGCATATTACATCATTTATGCAGCAGCGTACAAGACATGTTTGGACTCACCTTGTTGTGCTGTGCTCACTTGAACAGGAAGGTGGCACGGCAGTCCTTCCTGGGCAAATTTTTCATCAAACTTTGTCATCAAAGTCTGGCATTCTCTGGATTTATGGTGCTTTCAAGAGAACTGGGAACTCGAAGAAAAAAAAAAGGTTGAATCATGATGACATCAGTGATCTTCAGGTCGTAGCTCTAGAAAGAGGCCCGAGTTCCCGATTTACAATTCCGAGTTGGATGAAAGTTTAAAATGTATTTGACTAGTTTTAGCTAGTTTTTTCCGAGTTCCCAGTTGTCTTGAACTCACTAAAGTCAGATTTTGCAGTTCTGAGTTAACAGTTGTTTTGAGCGCAGCACAAATCATGCTTCTTTGACAGCAATGTTGAATGTTTATAATTTTAAACTAGGAAAAGAGACCCTTAATCTTAGACTTGGGACCACAGAGCCAATCCACTGAATAGCAGGCTAATGATTGATTTGCAATGCTTGCAGTTAGCCACTGATTCCTTCCAAACCACTCATTGTTGAATTTGCGAATTCCAACTTGTTGTGTAATGTTTATGTCCAATGGCCGATGAGCACCGATACATTTTATCTGTAATTTCTCTTCATTATTTCTCTTCATATGACAAGGATTAAATATGATTTGCCAGTAGATTGTCGACTTGATTCATGATGATGACTGCTAGCTAAGATTTTGAAAGTATGATGTTGACATGATCAGTCCAATCAAAGTTACTGTAGATATAACGTGATTTGACATCATTTTATCTGTGGCCAATGACATTGAGCCTTCTTGGCTGGGCACTTCTAATGTAACTCTATGGCTGCACCCAAGGGGCTAGAATTTTAGAGCTCTACCCTTAGACTTGGCGGTGACGTAGTGTCCCCATTAGTGACAGAACACTGAGCCAATCACGGCGTAATGCTCAATATTTTCTGCTGGCTTGCCCCAACATCACAGAAAGCACTGAGCTAGGCTGAAACACTTGAATTTTGGAGCTGCCTTAATCAAGAAAACAAAAAAAGAGACCATGTTTGTATGCGGCTTTATTAACTCAAAGAGATATATATATGACATTGCTTGCAAAATTATATGTGACAAGTATTAATGCCAAAAATTATGACTTTTTATTTTTTGCTATAAAATGTAGGGCTCAAAACTGTCTTGAATGACAGGTCGCAACTGATGGTTCCCATCCCTCCTAGTTAAAACAAATATGAGGCCTTTTTGCATAATAATAATAAAACAGTAATTTAATTTGTGCACCAGTATGTGGTTCGATACGAATGTGGGCCTATTACAATTGAAAGTCGAAATAATTTTGATTCAACAGGTACAGACACAATTGAAACGAATATGAAAACAAACTTTAGTAGGCTATTAGAATGTTTTAATTACGATACGAATGTGGGCCTATTACAATTGAAAGTCGAAATAATTTTGATTCAACAGGTACAGACACAATTGAAACGAATATGAAAACAAACTTTAGTAGGCTATTAGAATGTTTTAATTATTTCCATCTTGAAGGTTTCATGATTGTAATTTGCAAATAGCCTTCAATATGTCCCTATCGCTTTTTAACAGTGAGCTTTCAATTGTTTAGCAGATTTACTTAATAATGGAGACACTAGCGCAGAATCTAAATTTTTATTCAGAAAGATTCAATCTAATCCACTGTTGAAAATAAATGGTGCCTTGAAAGAAAGCAATTAAATTAACATTATTTTTAAATAAATAAAAAGGTAATCCAGTGGTATTGCTAAACTTTGAAAGTGTTATATTTGTAAAACCCTGACACTGACTCATTGCGTGTTCAGTCAAACATGAGTAGTCCCTCTCCCAGCCCTCACGCGCACTCTATTTGACAAAAAGGGCGACTCGAAGCGCTTAATTTAAAACTCCAGACGGTCTAAAAAGTACTCTGACTCTAGAGCGCACCAGTCGTAGCCTATAGTCCCGAAGTATATTTTTGAATGATTTGCGTCGTTCTGAAACAGTCGACTCTCTTCTCTCTCTCTGCTACTACAACGGCCAGGAAAAAGGAATGGCTTCATGTGACTGCAACGAAATGGCTTCTGGGTTCAACCCACATTAAACCTTGGTGGAAAATTCTCTAAAATCATTGGGATCTGGTTTGTAGACGATTAGAGATACGTAGTCGCGCACACCACGAGTGCGTCCTAGCGCACCTGAGTAGAGAATCTGTCCTAAATTCCCTTAAAATATCTGCCGTCTTTCAATTGCATTCTCGCTCGTTCTCTCCCCTCACCCCCACCCCCAACAAGCAAGGCTTTTCCTCATGTTAGGCAACGAGTGTTTTTTCCCTCTTTCTTACCATTTCCGTACTTTCTCAATCGCGGCCATAACCCGCTTGATGTCATCTTTCGCCCTGCTCCGGGTCTCCGCTCGGACCGACCTGCCCGACATTGCCGCGGTTGGAAGGCTAGAATGTTTTTAAAGCTCACCGGCAGTTCAGACACAATGCAAACGCTCAGTACAGAGCCAGCGCGCCTGCGCCGAGTGGAGAGGAGAGGCGCGAGTAGAGGCCGCAGCTGCAGAGAGTCGCTCTGTTTCCCCGCTGTGATCCACACAGGAGAACAAAGCGACCCAAACTCAACTGCGGAAAACTATGCCTAAAACTTATTTGCCGGAAAAAAATACTCTTGGTATAACAACAAAGTAAATCTCATGTTGTGGCAATATAGTCGGCAATATTGCCAGGTCGCAATTGTAAATGAGAACTTGTTCTCAACTTGCCTACCTGGTTAAATAAACGTGAAATAAAAAAATAGGTATATGCCGAAATGTACGTGTTTCTATGCATAGGCTAGATAATAAACGAGGTTACTTGAACCACACACAAAAGTCTTCCAGACTTAACAATACCACAATTATTTGAGGCATCCTTTACAAAATTGCATAGATCACAAATGAGTGCCTTGGTTTATATGCAGACTTTCCATTAGACCGTTTTTGATACATAAGCAGCACAATATTTTATTCTCAGTCTATTGGACCCAATTTTTTATTTTTATTTTTTTAGTCAGTTAAGAACAAATTCTTATTTTCAATGACGGCCTAGGAACAGTGGGTTTTGTACCTTGTCAGCTCGGGGATTTGAACATGCAACCTTTCAGTTACTAGTCCAATGCTCTAAGCACCCTTTTGAAACAAATTGCCTATGTTTTTCACAGAATCAATGCAACGCTCCCTATTTACTGTTCTACTGGGGTTTAGTAAAGTTTTATGTCTTGGACTTTAAAGAAAAAATTTGATTTCAGCCTTGTGACTTAGTACACAGTTATAGGGACCATTATTCAGTAAGTTTATTTCATGTTGATTTTGTTTTCCATGTCATACGTCTCTTTATGGCTAGAATTTCCATAATTTTATGGAGGAATGAATAAAGTCAGAGATGAGATCAAGATCATGAAGTGAAAAACAATCATGTTTACTTCAAAGTATCATTAAGACCACACAGCTGAAGTTCCTGTTACTTCCCTTATAAGGTCATAATAACACAAATGACCCTCCTGTCAACTACAGGTCTACAGCACATACAAATGTGAAGGTCCTACGCTTCTTCATTTACATAACCTCCATGACAACATACACCCCAAAGTTGAAGTGTTCCTTTTTCACCTCTCACTTCCCCTCAGCATCATTAGCACACAAACAACCACAGCTGTCAACTTCAGCAGGTTCTCACTGTTTAAAGGGGCAATCTGCAGTTGCTACAAAAATGTTTGGACCTATAAACTAATGATATGTACCCATTGCATCTTGAAGAATACAACGTATACAGTGCCTTCAGAAAGTATTCACACTTATTCCATATTTTTTGTGTTACAACGTGGGATTAAAATTGATTTAATTGCCATTTTTTTAGTCAACGATCTACAAAAAATACTTTACTGTTTATTTTATTTATGGAAAATAAAACGCATAAAAAGTGCATTCGGAAAGTATTCAGACCCCTTCCCTATTTCCACATTTTTTTTTTACGTTACAGTCTTGTTCAAAAATGTATTACATTGTTTTTTCTTCTCATCAATCTACACACAATACCCCATAATGACAAAGCAAAAACAGAAATACCTTATTTACTTAGTATTCAGACCCTTTGTTATGAGACTAGAAATTGAGCTCAGGTGCATCCTGTTTCCATTGATCATCCTTGAGATGTTTCTACAACTTGATTGGAATCCACCTGTGGTCAATTCAATTGATTGGACATGATTTGGAAAGGCACACACCTGTTGACAATGCATGTCAGAGCAAAAACCAAAGGAATTGGCACAGATCTGGGGAAGTGTACAAAAACAATTCTGCAGCATTGAAGGTTCCCAACAACACAGTGGCCGCCATCATTCTTAAATGGTAGAACTTTGGAACCACCAATACTCTTCCTAGAGCTGGCTACCAAGCCAAACTGAGCAATCGGGGGAGAAGGGCATTGGTCAGGGAGGTGACCAAGAACCCAATGGTCACTCTGGCAGAGCTCCAGAGTCCCTCTGTGGAGATGGGAGAACCTTCCAGAAGGACAACCATCTCTGCAGCACTCCACCAATCAGACCTTTAAGGTAGAGTGGCCATGCGGAAGCCACTCCCCAGTAAAAGGCACCTGACAGCCCGCTTGGAGTTTGCCAAAAGGCACCTAAAGGACTCTCAGACCATGGGAAACATGATTATCTTGTCTGATGAAACCAAGATTGAACTCTTTGGCTTGAATGCCAAACGTCACGTCTGGAGGAAACCTGGCACCATCCCTACGGTGAAGCATAGTGGTGACAGCATCATGCTGTGGGGATGTTTTTCAGTGGCATGGACAGGGAGATTAGTCAGGATCAAGGGAAAGATGAACGGAGCAAATACAGAGAGATCCTTGATGAAAACCTGCTCTAGAGCACTCAGGACCTCAGACTGCGGCGAAGGTTCACCTTCCAACAGGACAACAACTCTAAGTACACAGCCAAGACAACGCAGGAGTGGCTTCAGGACAAGTCTCTGAATGTCCTTGAGTGGCCCAGCCAGAGCCCGGACTTAAACCCTATCGAACATCTCTGGAGAGACCTCAAAATAACTGTGCAGCGACGCACCCCGTCCAACCTGACAGAGCTTGAGAGGATCTGCAGAGAAGAATGGGAGAAACTCCCCAAGTACAGGTGTGCCAAGCTTGTAGTGTCATACCCAAGAAGACTCGAGGCTGTAATCACTGCCAAAGGTGTTTCAACAAATCATTGAGTAAAGGGTCTGAATACTTGTGTAAATTTGATATTTCAGTGATTTATACATTTGAGAAAATGGTTGATGAGTGGAACAAAAACAACTTAATCAATTTTAGAATAAAATGCGGAAGAAGTCAAGGTGTCTGAATACTTTCTGAATGCACTGTATACATATATATATATATATAAAGCTCAACATGTTTGTACAAAAACAAATCAATGCAAATGTGTGGTTTGCATCACTTATGAGCATTTTGTATGCATTGAAGTTCAGAAACTCACCTTTTTGACAGCATACAAATGCATTCGGAGGAGAAGATTCTTTAAAAAATATTTTCAGTGCCAATCTCCAATCTATTCTTGAAGAGTGGTTTCCTTTTATGTATTGATCATGTACAGACACTTTACCAGGTGTTTAAACACAATATTGCATACACAGTATGTAACATTAGGCTTTAACTATAACTGACATCATGGATGGTCAGTCCTTGCATCCAGTGCCAACCCAAACATATATATTTTTTCTCTCCAGGAAGTCAGTCAGGGTCTCAGCTTACTGTTTGGGGGGGATAGTAGAATACACAACTTGTAATTTCAACATTTGGTAGTGCATCAGCAGTTTTCCTATTAAGTCAGTCACTGACAGTAACTCAATTAGCCCTTGTCAGGTAACATTTTACAGATTGCTATTTGCTAGGTTGTTAAGGGAATTTTTATCAATGATGACTAATTATGTATACATTTCAATCAGGACTGACTAATCAGAATACTAGTGTGTTACTGTATATGTACTAATCCGAATACTATTATGTTACTGTATATGTACTAATCAGAATACTATTCTGTATATGTATGAGTTTTCTTTCTTGATCCCAGTACTGAAAATAATGTGGGTGTGAATGTGGTCAAAAGTTAGAACAATGACTGTCTGTTCCTTGGTACAAATCTTCAGACTGCTATTTGAATGCTTATCTACTCGAGAAGGCCTTGAGTCATAAATTATATTAAATTGGTAGGGAGGCGGATGTGGGAAGGCTAGAGAGACAGCCTTTGTACTGGAACGGAGATGGCACGGATTGGGGCTGGAACTAAGGACGTCATTTTCAGTTTATAAACCTGTGGTAAACCTGTATTGTGGGTGTACTCTCTTGAATAAAGGCTGTTACTTGACTTTAAGACCGGGCTCTGTCCATTCCTATAAAATAAGGGTCTTACAAATTCTTATGAATTGACAGAGTGTTTAATTTTAATTGGGAATTAAAACAGAGGAATTAAATTCCTTCAACAATTGGTCCTTCGAAGCCGGGATCTAGAAATCCGTCCCTGCCATCTGGAGGTCGTACGCAGGAAAAAAAAATCGTGCACGTTATTAAAGACCTGGCCCCTGAATGGAGGTTAAAAACAGGCCGGTATACACTACAGACGGCAGGTACGGTGACAGATCCAAACGAGCAGTGCTTTTCCCAGTCGGCAGCAGGTCAGTAGCCTTTATTCTCGAATTTGGGAGGGATTATTTAGGATATTTATTGATTAAATGTTATAAAGGAGTTTGGATTTGATCAATAATAGGTGCTTGAATATTCTGAACAAATACAATGGGTTTCTACCTTGGGTTTTAACCAAAATCGATAGGAAGGAAACAGGTCTGAAATTAACCTGTGGTAATGTGCACTACCATAAATAAACTAGAGCTTAATAAATCCTGGTTTTGCAAGCCAGAAGGTTATTAAGGAGGGATATAGTACGCATTGGAAAATTAGGACGCTTGTTCCGTACAAATAGGATAGCCATTAATTCAAAAAACATACCTAAATCAAGTTTGAACCTGAGTAGTCTATCTGTTTATGGGAAGTAGTCTGACTATCAAGAAGTAGCGGATAAGATATATATAAAACAGGTGAGGATAAATTAGGCTTGATGAGAAGGCAGGGTAATTCTAGGCGAACAGAATAATTGAACCTGTACGATGCTGAAAGAAATTAATATCCAAAAGGAGAGGTTAACTTAGTCTAGAGTAGTGAGATATGAGATATTTGTAATATTTGTGTTGTGGAGAAATGACCAGGCAGGAGACGGGAGTACAGTTAGTTTTCGTTTAGTCAAAAACCCCTCGTGCTCTACAGTTCGCGGCACCCCAGTGCTTATGTGCATTTCCTATTAGGTGTAGTAACGTAACACTGCCGTAATGCATTACTGCTTAGTAACAGCACAGTAACTAATATAAACAGATGTAGATCCCAGATACTACACTCCTCCCCCATAGTGTTTAACTCCCAGAGAACAAGGTAAATATGTTAGGTAACTACTAATGCAATATCTGAACAATGCATTCTTAAACATTTTTCAACTACTGGGTTGAAGCAGACTTTTCAGAGCCCAGCCCAAATCCAGGGGACTATTCTGCCCTGAAGATGGAGTTTGTGTCCTAATAACTAACCCAGGTAATGTCCTTTTTCTTTCCTTTAATCTAGGACATATTAAAGTGTTTGTTTTACTGTCCGTTACCTCCTTAACCAGCTCAACTCACAGGTCAAGCTTTTGAGGTGCCCTTCGCTGTCGAATAGGATATCTCCGCTCCTCCTGGGCTTCCTGTGGTGGGCCAGGTTCGGGTGGAAGGTCAGGCTCGGTCTCTCCCGTACATCCACAGTCAGGAGAATAGTCCTGGGGGTCGTTATTGTTCTTGTTCTCTCGGCGTGTCTCTGCTGGGGCGTTGGACCGTAGCAGATGATCCACATGAACGTTGACCTGGCGATGACCAATTTGGTCAAAGGTCCTCTGCGTTGCAAGATCACACCTGAGTTCCACAGGCGCTTGGGGTGTCTGAAATCACGTACCATCACCCTCTCTTCCTCTTTGAATTCTCTGACAGTCTTTGAGTGTCTGTCATGAGCTTTCTTCTGCTGTAGCTGGTGCTTTGCCACAGTGCTTGACAGGTCTGGTTTCAACAATGTCAGGCGGGTACGTGGTTGGCGTTTCAGAAACAGTTCAGCTGGTGTACATTCCGTTACTGTGTGTGGGGTGTTACGGTAAGTAAACAGGAACCGGGGAAGCCTTTGGTGGACGGGCACAGACTGAACCTCGAGTCTAGTCCAGGCCTTCTTAAAGGTGCTCCGTTTGATGCCGGATGGTAAGGTGGTGACAGGATGTGCCTTACTCCGTTGTTCTTGAGAAACATTTAAAAATCGTTTGACGTGAACGGAGGGCCATTGTCCGATACGAGCTCCTTGACTAGTCCAAAGGATGCAAACAGGTGTCTGAGAAGATTGATGGTCTTCTCAGCTGTGGTCAGTTGAGTAGGGAACACTTCCATCCACTTGGAATGGACATCGACGACAACAAGGAAATGTTGCTTGTCAATTTCGGCGTAATCCACATGGATGCGTTCCCAAGGTGTAGCAGCCCAGGACCATGGATGAAGAGGTGCAGCAGCAGGCTTGTTGCGAACAGCTTCACAAGGTGAGCAGTGGCCTACATGCTGTTGAATGTCCTGATCCAGTCCAGGCCACCACAGATAACTGCGGGCGAGTGCTTTCATTCGAGTGATCCCTGGATGTCCCTCATGCAGGTCAGATAGCAGTCTCCTCTGGAATTTGTGAGGTACCACCACCCTTGATCCCCACAGAACACACCCTTGATCAGTGGACAACTGGTCTTTCTTGTCGATGAATGGACGAAGGTTATCGTCATTTATGAAGGTTGGCCAACCGCCTAATGTTAAGTCCAAGACTTTGGAAAGCACTGGGTCTTTCCTTGTTTCCTCTGCTATGTCAGAAGCAGATATGGGCAGTTCATCAATGAGAGAGATCTGGAAGACTGCTCTATCATCTTCACTGTCGGAGTCACTATTGCACGGTAGTCTCGATAGTGCATCGGCATTTGCATGATCACTGGATCGTCTGTACTCAATCTCGTAGTCCTAGGCTAACAATATCAGAGCCCAACGTTGCATTCGAAGTGCAGCAAGGGTTGGTATAGCTGATTTTGGTCCAAGGATGGCCAACAGAGGCTTGTGATCTGTCAGCAGTTGGAACTTCCTTCCGTAGAGGTATTTGTGAAACTTCTTCACTCCGAATATTATGCTCAGGGCTTCCTTCTCAATTTGAGCATAATTTTTCTCACTTGGTGACAGAGTCCGTGATGCAAATGCAATAGGGTGTTCTTCACCTGACGGTAGAACATGTGAGATGACGGCTCCTACTCCGTATGGAGATGCATCACATGCGAGTCTCAGCTTCATCTCTGTGTTATAGTGGACAAGCCACTTGCTCTTTAGCAGACGCTGTTTGCAAGTCTTGAATGCTTCTTCGCATTGTGGGGACCAATTCCACTTTGTATCGGCCTGCAGCAGTTGGTGAAGCGGATGCAACAATGTGGACAAGTTTGCCACAAACTTTCCGTAATAGTTCAGGAGCCCCAAAAATGACCTCAGCTCTGAGATATTTGTGGGTGCTGGAGCGTTTACGATTGCTTCCACCTTGCTGTTGGTTGGGTGCAGGCCTTGTGCATCAATCTTGTATCCGAGATACTCCACTGAGTCCTGGAGGAACTCACACTTGCTGCGTTTCATTCTCACTCCGTATTTCTCCAGTCTTGACATCACTTTGTCCAGCACTACAAATTGCTCTCCAATGGTTGGTGCTGACACGAGGATGTCGTCCATGAAGCACACAACATTGTCTATACCGTCCAAGATCTGATCCATTGTGTGTTGGAATATCGCTGGAGCTGTCGAGATTCCATAGGCCAAGCGATTTAATCTGAATAGCCCCTTTTGTGTATTGATGGTCAGATACTGTTCTGACTCCGGATCCAGCTTCAGTTGCTGATAAGCGAATGCCAGGTCCAGCTTACTGAAAACCTTCCCACCAGCTAGAGTGGCAAACAGATCTTCAGCGTTTGGTAGTGGATATTCCTCTGGTAGTATGCTGCTATTTACTGTGACCTTGTAGTCACCGCACATTCTGACGGTCTTGTCTTTCTTTGGGATTACAACAATCGGAGCGGCCCAGTCGCTCCTCGCTACTTTCGTGATTATGTTATTCTTCTGTAGGCGGTCCAGTTCCTTTTCTACTGCTTCCTTAAGAGCATAGGGAACTGGACGTGGTTTGTGAAAGATAGGCTTGGTTCCTTCTTGCACTCTGACTTTTGCTGTGAAGTCTTGTATTTCACCGTAGCCATCTTTGAAAAGTTCTTTGTGCTTCTCCAGCATGTTAGTGAGTGTAGCCTGACTCACTGGTTTGTCATTTCTCAGACTGAAGATTTCTCCCCAGTTCAACTTGATCTTTTGTAGCCAGTTTCTGCCTAGCAAGGCTGATTTTTCTCCTTTAACAATGACAAGCGGTAGCGTCCACTCCTTCCCCTCATACCGGACTGGTACCTGGATCTGCCCTAACACAGGAATAGTGTCACCAGTGTATGAAGAAAGGCGGATGGACGCGGGCTGAAGTGGGCACTCTTTCAGTTTTTCTTTGTATAGTCTCTCTGGAACCAGGGATACAGACGCTCCGGGGTCCAGCTGCATTTTTACTGGTTTTCCCGCTAACTCCATGTTGAGATAGATTCCATCTTTTAGTTGTTGAGCTGTGTACACTGTGAACAGTTCCAATACTGTTTCTGTTGTACCTTCCTCGTCTTGTGCGCTTGTGCGCTCTTGCTGTGCGTTTCGAGGCTTTACACACTCTCTGTAAATGTCCAACCTTTCCACAATTGTGGCACTTTTCATTTTGGAATCGACATTCACTGTGCTGATGATTATCTCCCCCACATCTGTAGCAACTTGGCTTAGACCTTTGAGATGTGGGCTGCTTTGTTCTTGTGTAACCTTGAGGACGGGACTGAAAAAAATGTGACCTTTGTGAGCTTTTTTCACCACGTGCATCACTGACCTTGTGAACACCTTTCTGACGTTCTGCATGTCCCGATAGCTCAATAGTATCCCTGTGGGCAAGCTCGAGTCCAAGTGCTATATCACAGGCTTTCTTAAAGGTCAGGTCCTTCTCTGACAGGAGCCTTCTGTGATATGCTTCACCTGTGAGACCACATACAAACTTGTCTCGGAGAGCATCATCAAGAAATCGTGCAAACTCACATGTACTTGCCAGCCTTTTCAAAGCAAGGATGTAGTTCAGCCACGGTTTCCCCTTGACTCTGGTGACGTTGGTAAAATCTGAAACGTTCTGCAATGAGAATTGGCTCAGGCTTGAAATACCTTGCAAGAGTTTCAGTCAGTTCAGTCAACTCCACTGCTTTCATTGGTTCAATGAGACCTTTCAGCAATCCATACTCAGTTGGACCCAAAACACTGAGAAATACGTCTGCTTTCTTTCCATCTTTGATTTCATTTGCAGCCAGCCAACGCTCAAAACGCTCCAGATAGGAATCAAAATCCTCTTTTGTAGCCTCAAACTCTGGTACTCGACCAATGGTTGCCATTTTCACAGTTAATTGCTCAGTTTCCTTATATTCCTTAATTTTCTGAATTTTCATCTAATTCTTCACTTCAGAAGTTTCTGCAATTACTTAATTCACTGCCCTCATTTGTATTAATGTACACACCGTGTTACGTTCCTTCTTCCTTTTTTCTTGACAATATTTCTCCACTGAGATCGCCTAATTTCAATGGGTTCAATGAGACAGTTTTTTTTATTTAACCACCAGAGGGCAGTGTCGCTATTCTGGACTCCAATAGTCTTGCTACTTGGCAGCTCCTGAATACTGTACTAGCAGTGCTAGCAGTGGTTAGCCTTCTATACTGGCGAAAGAAAATAAAAAATAACTGACGAATTACATAATTATTTTGAGTTTCATTACTAACGCAACATTATTGCCTTTAAGCAATGTCCGTTTATGTAGTTTAATCACCTCGTCGCCACTGTAATATTTGTGTTGTGGAGAAATGACCAGGCAGGAGACGGGAGTACAGTTAGTTTTCGTTTAGTCAAAAACCCCTCGTGCTCTACAGTTCGCGGCACCCAAGTGCGCATGTGCATTTCCTATTAGGTGTAGTAACGTAACACTGCCGTAATGCATTACTGCTTAGTAACAGCACAGTAACTAATATAAACAGATGTAGATCCCAGATACTACAATATTAAGACCGGGCTCTGTCCATTCCTATAAAATAAGGGTCTTACAAATTCTTATGAATTGACAGAGTGTTTAATTTTAATTGGGAATTAAAACAGAGGAATTAAATCCCTTCAACATAGGTAAGTTAGTCTAGCCGGTTATCTAAACCTTGTAGTTATCACGGCCGAGTTACTGACCGGGCACACAAGGCATGGGTCCTGACCTCTACGGGGCCCACATTGATCTTGTTAGTCACTCAGATATCATATGAACATGGCATAAGTCATGGCAAAATGAGAAGAATCGTATGAAATTAGTTTTAAAACTGCGACATGTTCTCTCTGCCCCATGAAAAAATATGTAGAATTGCAAAAGATGTCCTTTAAAACTGCAACATTTTCTCTACACCCCATGGCAAAATGTGTGGAATTGGCGGACGTAAACTTTATTACTGCACAATTTACTCTCTGCCGCCAAGAGGGGGGCCACTAAAACGTTTTGCCTACGAGATGTGGGCAACCAAATCTTGCTTAGGGCCCCCAAAAAGCTAGATATGGCCTGTTTGCATCCATAGTTTTGTCTTTGAGTTTGAGTGATTACATTTATCAAGCCCTATCCCTTAACTTTTTAATTGAACAGTGGCAGGGAGAGAGCTTTCTTATTGTTTCAACTGCTGACAACTCATTTATTTGAACAGAGTGGGTTATTTTAAACAGCTTTTTATTTGAGGCCTCATCACATCACATGTTCACGGTCACATGTCACCTGTGTTTTGCACCACAAAGTTACACCACAGTGCTAAAGTGTCTTTCTGGACCGTTTACTTCTGTTTACTTTCAGCACGTCGTGTGTTTAAGAGGCCCTTTCACAGAAGTGAAATGCAGACTTGAATTTAGTATCTTTAGGAATAAAAAAAAGTGAGATATACAGGTTCTCCAATTGTTTAAAAATCATATTGATTACACCAGACTCTCATCACACTTTTTCCTCACTCTTTCTTTCATCACCAACACACGCCATGTTGGAATGTCTCAGTTGAGCAAAATTTATGATTTACAATACCTTTTACAACCTCTAATAAAACGTTATCCTTTAAACTTATATATGGTGAGAGCAAGAGGGCATAAACAGCTGTAAAAAATACAGTAATCTCTGCTCTTCAAATATATGGGAAAAGTAAAACAAGGATGCTGGTCTTTGAAGTGTGAAAGTGAAACCACTGTGGCTATTGGCTGTGTCAGGTCAAGGTCAGCTTCTGAAAAAAGTACATAAAAAGCTGTGCAGTGTCTCGAAGTTCACTGTGTTAGAGGTGTTTTTAGTCCTTCTTATTTTCACCTTCTTTTTTACCTGCTGACTGAACACAGAGAAGAGGGAAAGTAGAGGAAAAGGTTAGTTCAAATCTTGTTCACTGTGTAGGCTATTCTACATAGTACAACTCATTTTCTAGGCTTTCATTTATGTTAAAAACTAACTGGATGAAACAGGATTGTTTTCAATGGGCTATTTGTGTGTAGGGTGATATATGCATATGAGTGGGACACTTTTTGGTAGATGATTATGTACACAATCAAAATCAGTCTACCCCTACTGAAGTGATGTTTATTTCATTAAGGTCTTATCTCAAATCAAATGTTCATAGTCACATGCGCCGAATACAACTGGTGTAGACCTTACAGGGAAATGCTTACTTCCGAGAAACTAACCAACAATGCAGTTTCAAAAAAGGGGCATTTGGGCATTTTTATGATGAACAAGTTGATCATGTATTATGTACAACCACTAAAACAACATCAGACCCATACTTTTGCTAAAGCGTGGCTTTAAGGTGTAGTGGGACACTTAAGTAGATGAAGTGGGACACTATTTTCTCATTAGAAATACATTAGTGTCCCACTTCACCTGGCACTTGTAACTTTGTCGACGCTTGTAGATAACACACTGTTTTTACCATTTTGTGTCAATGACCTTCTACTAGACCATCTCCATACTATTGGGAAATGTATTTGGGAACATTCCAAGGTCTGGGTGAAAATCTATCGAAAGGAGTCTGCACAGCTTTTACTTGACCCTGAAACACCTATTATTTCCCAAATGCCCCTTTCATGAATTCAGCCTAATTTCTTTCCTCAGTTTCTTAAAACTGAACAAAAATATGAACACATGTAAAGTGTTGGTCCCATGTTTCATGAGCTGAAATACAATATTCCGGAAATTTTCCACATGCACAAAAAGCTTATTTCTCTCAAATTTTGTCCACAAGTTTGTTAACATCCCTGTTAGTGAGCATTTCTACTTTGCCAAGATAATCCATCCACCAGATAAGTGTGGCGTATCAAGAACCTGATTAAACAGCATGATCATTACACAGGTGCACCTTTTGCTGGGGACATTAAAAGGTCACTCTAAAATGTGCAGTTTTGTCACACAACACAATGCCACAGATGTCTGCAGGAACATCCACCAGAGCTGTTGCCAGAAACTTCAATGTTAATTTCTCTACCATAAGCCGCCTCCAACATTGCAGTATGTCCAACCGGCCTCACAACCGCAGACCACATGTATGGAGCCGTGTGGGCAAGCGGTTTGCTGATGTCAACATTGTGAACAGAGTGCCCAATGGTTGCAGTTAAACTATGGACAACAAGCACACTCAATGGTAATTTGAATGCAGCGAGATACCGTGACAAGATCCTGAGGCCCATTGTCGTGCCATTCATCAGTTGACATCAGCTCATGTTTCAGTATGTGTTAAAGGAATTAAATTGCTCTATGTTTTTATACCCAATTAAAATTAAACACTCTGTCAATTCATAAGGATTTGTAATTCCCTTATTCTATAATAATAGACAGAGCCCAGTCGTCAAGTCAGACAGCAGAGTTTATTCACGAGAGTACTCCATACGATACAGTTTTACCACAGGTTATAAACTGAAAATGACGTCCTTAGTTCCAGCCCCAATGTCATCTCCGTTCCAGTACAAAGGCTGGATCTCAAGTCTTCCCACATCCGTCTCCCTACCAATTTAATATAATTTACGAGTCAAGGTTTTCTTGTGTAGATAAGCATTCTAGCCAGTCTGATTAATTTGTACCAAGGAACAGACAGTCACTGTTCTAACTCTTGACCACATTCACACACATTATATTCAGTACTAGTACATATACAGTAACATAATAGTATTCTGATAAGTACATCCTGATTGAAATGTATACATAATTAATCATTATAGATAAAAATTCCCTTAACAGTATAATAATGCATGGCCCCATGTCACAAGAATCTGTACACAATTCCTGGAAGTTGAAAATGTCCCAGTTCTTCCATGGCCTGCTTACTCTGTGTATTCCCAGTCATGTGAAATCCATAGATTAGGACCTAATGAATTTATTTAAATTTCCTGATTTCCTGAACTGTAATGATAAAAATTGTGGCATGTTGCATTTATATTTTTGTTCAGTGTACATGTCAGTGAGTAGGCTTCAGTTACATGCACACAATAATGCGATTATTGTGGATAATCAGATTAATATAGTAGTTCGGTTAAAACGTTTACATGCATTGCAAGAAGAACGATTTACATGGACACATCTGAAATCAGGCAAACTGATGGCGCTCAGATAACAGCCGAAAATGACCAATCAATATAAACGTTCTACCACCGAAAACATGTTATTTTTGGGAAGCATATTTGATTCTGAGTTCGGACATATAAAGTTTGCATGTGAAAACTACTTCAGTTGTGCCGAACTCTTCACTTGCACGAAGGAGGGAGGCATTTCTGCTGGTGCTAGCGCATGCGCAGATTAAACACCACTAGAACGCCGCATAAGGTGCTTACATTGGTGGTGCGCAGGTGAGCAAACTGTACACATCCGCCTGACTAGAAAATGCCCGTAGGCTAAAGGCAGAGATGGCAGAAGGATTCTATGCCTAATTTAGATGTTTCTCTCTATAATTTCCTACATCTTGGTAGACTATTTGTTTGTTAACTTGTCTACAATTAGATACATGCAGCTTCTCTTTAGTCAATATGTGTTAACCTAGAAGACTATATCAACCCTTGCTCACCAGAATAATGTCACAAATCGATAGAATAATTGCTTCAATCTATTCTATCGGTAAAGTTCTCTGTCATTGCTGCTACTTTCGCGGATCAAAGACGTTTAGGGACCGGGATAAAATGCAATACATCTAAAAAAAGTTCATTTGGACCGGTCTTATGGAAATAGAAACGACTCAACATGGTTCTGATAATATTTCAGTTCGATTTGGAGGCTAATTTAATGTGGTTGAAATACTATCAGCTTGTATGATGCTGATAAAGATAGCACCTCTACAAGCAACCTGGTCTCATAGACTAGCCTAACATAGTCAATGTAAAATCCGGGACACTGATATTAGTACGATATGTTATGTTTAGTCTGGTTACACAAGACAGATGGTTTAACTTAAGGTAAAAACAAAAGTTGTTGCAACCCAAAGGTTGCAAGTTCGAATTTCATCCCAGACAACATTTAGCTAATAGCTAATATGCAACTTTTCAACTAGCCTACTTACTACTTTTTAGCTACTTTGCAACTACTTAGCATGTTAGCTAACCCTTCCCCTAATCCTAACCCTTCACGTAACCTTAACCTTCACCCTAACCCTGATTAAGATAAACAGGGTAAGGTGTTTAGGCCTACATGACTATTGCATAATCTGCCTTCTGCAATAACCAGTTTAGCCTAATATCAAATTATTACGGTGCAAATACTGTAATATGTATTTTATTATTTTATTATTTGATTTCCCTTTAATTCCTTCCACTCATCCTATGCGGTTTATGTGCTAGGCCTATTTAGCAGTTAGACTAGATTGAGATATTATGAACAACTACAACAACATATTCCAATGTATTTTAGAATTTCTAATGAAGGAAATTACACTTTAAATGATTAAAGGTTTATTTTGTGCATAGTTAAAAAAAGGTACCTGTTCCACTATTCAAACTCCATTCACGGGAAGTGGGACAATAATATAAATCTCATTTTCATAAAATAAAAAGCTGTTTACATGACTGGTTATTATGTTTCAAATCACTATTAATTTTAACACCAAAAGATAGATTGTTCAATGATAATAATTGACAGAATGACAAACATCATTCTAGCGCAAGGTATCATAGTATGGCAGTTTTTTTTGTTTTCAACAGGTCACTTGATCTAGGAAACCTGACCACGCACGCTAAAGTGAGGTAACGCTGACACCAAAAATGTTTTATGCACAGGACACAAGCAGAACCAACCCAATAATATTTGTTGTGATTCGCTTGGAAAGTTACTATATGTTACGGCTTTCTTCCGTCGAAGGAGAGTCGGACCAAAATGCAGCGTGGCTATTGCAATCCATGTTTATTAAATAATAAAGAAACACCAACTTTACAAAAACAACCCTGGCCTGACCAAATAATTAAAGAAAACACAAAATACTAAGACCAAGGCGTGACAGAACCCCCCCCCCCCCCCCTAAGGTGCGGACTCCCGGACGCACCTCAAAACCATAGGGTGGGCGTCTGTCCATGGTGGCGGCTCCGGCTCGGGACGTGGACCCCACTCCATAAAATGTCATAGTTCCTCCCCCTCGCGTCCTGGGATAATCCACCCTCGCCGCCGACCATGGCCTAATAGTCCTCACCCAGAACCCCACTGGACTGAGGGGCAGCTCGTGACTGAGGGGCAGCTCGGGACTGAGGGGCAGCTCGGGACTGAGGGGCAGCTCGGGACTGAGGCAGCCCGGGACTGAGGGGTAGCTCGGGACTGAGGGGCAGCTCAGCACTGAGGGGCAGCTCAGCACTGAGGGGAAGCCCAGCACTGAGGGGAAGCCCAGCACTGAGGGTAAGCCCAGCACTGAGGGTAAGCCCAGCACTGAGGGTAAGCCCAGCACTGAGGGGAAGCTCAGCACTGAGGGTAAGCCCAGCACTGAGGGGAAGCTCAGCACTGAGAGGAAGCTCAGGCAGGTAGTTGGCTCTGGCAGATCCTGGCAGATCCTGGCTGTCTGGTTGACTGGCAGATCTGGAAGAGTCTGGTTGACTGGCAGATCTGGAAGAGTCTGGTTGACTGGCAGATCTGGAAGAGTCTGGTTGACTGGCAGATCTGGAAGATCATGGCTGACTGGTGGATTCTGGCTGACTGGCGGATCTAGCTGCTCTGGCTGCTCCATGCAGACTGGCAGCTCTGGCTGCTCCATGCAGACTGGCATCTCTGGCTGCTCCTTGCAGACTGGCAGCTCTGGCTGCTCCATGCAGACTGGCAGCTCTGGCTGCTCCATGCAGACTGGCAGCTCTGGCTGCTCCATGCAGACTGGCAGCTCTGGCTGCTCCTTGCAGACTGGCAGCTCCATGCAGACTGGCAGCTCTGACTGCTCTATGCAGACTGGCAGCTCTATGCAGACTGGCAGCTCTGGCTGCTCCATGCAGACTGGCAGCTCTGGCTGCTCCATGCAAACTGGCAGCTCTGGCTGCTCCATGCAGACTGACAGCTCAGGCTGCTCCATGCAGGCTGGCAGCTCAGGCTGCTCCATGCAGGCTGGCAGCTCTGGCTGCGCTAAACAGGCAGGAGACTCCAGCAGCGCTGTAGAGGATGAAGGCTCTGACAGCGCTGAACAGGCGGGAGGCTCCGGCAGCGCAGGAGAGGAGAAAGGCTCTGGCTGCGCTGAACAGGCGGGAGACTCCGGCAGCGCTGGAGAGGAGGAAGGCTCTGGCTGCGCTGAACAGGCGGGAGACTCCGGTAGCGCTGGAGAGGAGACAGGCTCTGGCTGCGCTGAACATGCGAGGCGCACTGAAGGTCTGGTGCGTGGTGCTGGCACTGGGTAGAGGACATGCACAGGAAGCCTGGTGCGGGGAGCTGCCACCGGAGGACTGGTGTGTGGAGGTGGCACTGGATAGACCGGACCGTGCAGGCGCACTGGAGCTCTTGAGCACCGAGCCTGCCCAACCTTACCTGGCTCGATGCCCACTCTAGCCCGGCCAATACGAAGAGCTGGTATGTACCGCACTGGGCTATGCACCCGCACTGGAGACACCGTGCGCTCCACAGCATAACACGGTGCCTGCCCGGTCTCTTTAGCCCCCCGGTAAGCACAGGAAGTTAGCGCAGGTCTCCTACCTGGCGTAGCCATACTCCCTGTGAGCCCCCCCCCCCCAATACAGTTTTGGGGTTGACTCTCGGGCTTCCATCCGCGTCGCCGTGCTGCCGCTTCATAACAGCGCTTCTCCGCTTTCGCCGCCTCCAGTTCTTCTTTGGGGCGTCGATATTCACCAGGCTGTGCCCAGGGTCCTTTTCCGTCCAATATTTCCTCCCAAGTCCAGAAGTCCTTTGATCGCTGCTCCTCACGATAAGCAGGGGGAGTTGGCTCAGGTCTGAACCCTGACTCTGCCACACTCTCCCTGAGCCCCCCCCCAAGAAATTTTTGGGTCTGACTTTCAGGTTTCCTTGCCAACCGTGTTCCCTCGTATCGTCGGCTCCTATCTCCGGCTGCCTCTGCTCTCCTAAGTGCTTCCACCTGTTCCCATGGGAGGCGATCTCTTCCAGCCAGTATCTCCTCCCAAGTGTAACAACCTTTGCCATCCAACACGTCTTCCCATGTCCATTCCTCTTTTCGCTGCTGTTGCTGTCGCTGCCTGTTACCACGCCACTTGGTCCGTGTGTGGTGGGTGATTCTGTTACGGCTTTCTTCCGTCGAAGGAGAGTCGGACCAAAATGCAGCGTGGCTATTGCAATCCATGTTTATTAAATAATAAAGAAACACGAACTTTACAAAAACAATAAACGTAATGTGAAAACCGAAACAGCCCTATCTGGTGCAAACACAAAGACAGGAACAATCACCCACGAAAACACTCACAGAATATGGCTGCCTAAATATGGTTCCCAATCAGAGACAATGATAATCACCTGACTCTGATTGAGAACTGCCTCAGGCAGCCATAGACTACGTAGACACCCCACAAAACCGCTAAGACAAAAACACACCACAATAACCCATGTCACACCCTGGCCTGACCAAATAATTAAAGAAAACACAAAATACTAAGACCAAGGCGTGACACTATAGTACATCACCCTCAAACACAAATGTCCCACTACACCGGATGTCCCACTAATGCCGACTTCACCACAAGTTATCAAATAGGCCAATACATACATACTTGTCATTTTTGTTCAAATGTTAACAACTATTAGCAATATTAAATATCATGCTATTAGATATACTGTATATCATCATTACACATCATAGTTATCTAAAAACAGAATTTTCAAGAAAACATTTATTGCTACTTTATGTTTGACATGTTTATGTCCCAAAAATGATGCTTGCGGAGACTGCGGGGAGCTACACAAATTTAGATAGTTCATGTTTCCTATTAGATCATTTTTGTCCTCTGCAAATTCAAAATAATCCGGTCGATAACCACGGTAAATTATGAATAAATAAATACAACTTTTATTAATAAGAATGAATAAACAATGAATAAGTAGGAATAGTAATAGGTCTGCATTGTGTATTTGAAAGTGTTACCTCATATTCTCTGCTAATATGATAACTTGAGAAAAGGTCCAGTAGATAAATTAACACATTACATTTTAAAATATTCGGTGTAAGACTGGTGTAAGGTAGTTTTTTCCCAACAGATTCTGATTAATGGGGGCCTCGGTGTCTATAAGGAACCAAACCCCTTACACTTGGCACTACAAACTTGTCGGAGACGTAAGTATCTGAGTCAATGTAAAATCATGATAGTTATAAACAAAGTGTAATGTTGTGACACTTCTGCTGCTAACGGGGAAACTTTCTTACAGAGAACAAAATCAACAGAATTTAAATATGGCAAGGTAATTGATAACGGCAGTAATGTAAAGGTGCTCTGTGAAATACCTGATCATGATATTTATAAACCTAGATTATTGTCTCTTCCCAATGCTGGCATGCCACAAAGGAAGGTAAACATTATGAAGAGCTGAACTAATAATGGCAGTGTTGTTAGAGTTGAACTCTGTTGATGTTGTTAAAATGAATAAAGTCCGCCCATTGTGTATGATAATGCCATTTTGATGAGTATAGACTACCTTTAAGTATTGTGGACTACCTGAAAGTGGCTGTTGGCAGTAAAGGCCAGAGCTCTTATCAATATTGTCCCTGTGTCAAAATGAAAACCAGTGTAATATCAGACCTGGACATTTTATTTTGAGATCAAATCTCAAAAATGGTTGAGCATTAAGTTGGATCGCTGAAGATGAATCTTTACACATTTATGAATTTAAAATGTATATCTGGTAATGATTTTCTCTTTTCCAGGGAGGTGGCAGTGGCAGTGGAACGTTGCATGGCAGGGGAGTAGTGTAAAAGAAAACCTCAACTCTAGGGGGATCCATTGCTACCTAAAGTTAAGATATGACAATCACAGTTGGAACTCCTTCTCACATGAGTTCAACAGTCACAAGCAGAACAGGAGTCAAACATTCACTATTATAGAAACCAGTGGCCGTTCACTCATTCAGCTGTTGTGCGACACAGAGTTTAATAGTCCAACATTTCCAAACTATGGTAAGTAAATTCTTACAAATCTGCTGAGCTACATTATCATGTTCAAAATGTTCCTTTTGGAAATAAACCATATACCCTCAATACATCGTATATCAGCAACTAGTATTTGCAACTGAGCCAATTAATGTAAAGACTATTCCTTACAGTATACAAATAATATAGTATTGGTTCAGCAAATAGCAGTATTGGCTCAGGGCTGCTATATTTCTTATTGATCCATATTTTGTTTGAACAACATTGGCTGTTGGCTACTACGTCTCAAATTCCACCTTATTTGTACACATGGTCTCTGGCCAAACGCTGTGCATTACATAGGGAATATGGTGTCATTTGTATTCATCCATCAGGGAAGCAAGAGGAAGACCGTATCCGTCAGCAGCAGGAGGAGATGGAGCGGCGAAGACAGGAGGAGCAACAAAGACGACAGCAGGAGGAGATGGAGCGGCGAAGACAGGAGGAGCAACGAAGACAACAGCAGGAGGAGATGGAGCCGCGAAGACAGGAGGAGCAACGAAGACGACAGCAGGAGGAGATGGAGCCGCGAAGACAGGAGGAGCAACGAAGACAACAGCAGGAGGAGATGGAGCCGCGAAGACAGGAGGAGCAACGAAGACAACAGCAGGGGGAGATGGAGCGGCGAAGACAGGAGGAGCAACGAAGACAACAGCAGGGGGAGATGGAGCGGCGAAGACAGGAGGAGCAACGAAGACGACAGCAGGAGGAGAGGAGGCGCCAGGAGCAACTGGAGAGGGAGAGGACGATCCAGCAAGAAATCGAAAGGGAGAGCGAACTTTTGGGTAAGAAGGTGTCAAAGGGACGAGAAAAGCTGAGACAGAAGTTGAGACTAAAAGAACAACAGCGCCATCACCAGCGTATACAGGTACTACACCAGATGATAGAAGATGACTCTGCAGCAATCAGAAGGGATGAGGTAAGAGATATTAAATAAAGGGTTGTAGAATGGGTTTTATTTCGCATGAATGATTTTGTGTTTCACATAAATGTTGTGTTAACTTAATGATAAACATGTTATATATTTCTGAAAATACAGTTTTTTCATATTTACATACAGTTGCCAATTTACATGGAAACACCACTAATAGAAAAAGTGTTTATAGTATGACACATACATCTTTTAGTGCATCTGTACTAAAATATTCCTTTTCTTTGCACTTTTTTTGTGTTGGGACCATTTCATTCTAGCCAGGGGACTTGAAAAATAAGTTTGAAGATCTTCTGAAGAAATACGAGATCACTGAAGACAAAGGCATGCAAGAGGACAAGCTTGAAAACCGAATGAAAAATCTTCAGAATGAACTAACCTTTAAATACTTTGGAGAGCCTCAACTGTCGATCTGGTGTCAGTTGACCATAAATCGTGCTATCAGCCAAGGAGAGCAATCGCTCACTGAGCAGTTTAGCATCCTCACGGCTGTGACAGAGCTAACGTTGACCAACGACTCGGACACAGACAGTAAAGAGGACCAACTACCTGAATGGGACCAGAAGTATGACTTTCTCATCCGTCTTCTTGAACAGCTGTACAGCACAAATCCCACAGTGGCTCAACAACTTGTTCTGAGCACTCTTGACATGTTCACAGAGGTGTCAGAGAAAAACAAGGGGCTCCTTAGTCAAATTCTCTTCAACATGATCTGGACACCTTCAGAAATTCTGCTCTTTTTGCGAGGTGTTTCAGGCATAAACCAAGAGTTAGCAACCTCAATCCTTCATACTGTGAGGACAAACAAGCTGGATCTTCTCTCTACTCTCTCTGCCCTGAAAGGTAAAGACCCTGTCAACTCTCTACAATGGTATGCTGAGGCAGAAGGGGACAAGTGAATGAAATGCAAAATGAAAAGTACCCAGAGAAAATATTGTCCATAATGAAGGAAATTCTAGGATATATGACAGAGGAACTTCCAAAACATGCAAAGGAGGACTTGGATCAGGTAAAGATAGAGGAAGCAAAGCAGATGATCAAGTCACTGGATTTGACTAACCCTGACCTTGCTGTTCTCAAGGAGGTCCTAATAAGGATGTCTATTGCTGTGCAAGACTGCTCAACCATTTACACTCAAAACGGTAAGAACATAGAAGGCTACTTCCCTAGCATCACTCCGCTGGAATCACTGCTCACTGCTGAGAAAATAGAAGGCTACTTTCCCCGACTCACTCAGTTGGCATCACTGCTCTTGCTCCTTCTACAAAAGTTAACAGGGAAAAAAGGTATCCTTCTGGAAATCGGCACAAGGTGAAGGAAAATCTTGCATCTTGGCTCTATGTTTGCCACTATCCAGGCCATCCGTGGCACTAAGGTTGACGTTGTGACCAGTTCTGCAGTCCTTGCTCGCCGAGACCAAGAGGAGTGGAAGAAACTGTATGACATGTTTGGTGTCACATCCTCTGTTGTGCCACCACCACAGATACAGGGAAGCTCCCCTGAAAGCAGGGATAGTATGCTACAGGAGGCTTACAGGAAACAATTCGTTTACGGAACCGTTGGCAGCTTTGCAGCAGACACTTTGAGGCAGGAATTCGAGAAGGACACAACACGTGGGGAGAGGAGGTTCGACATGGTGATTGTGGATGAAGTGGACTACATGACCTTGGACAATGGAGTTCAGGTGACGTTTCTATACCACGAGGCAAGTGGCCTGAGGCACCTCGGACAAGTCCTTGCTAGCATATCGGCCATGGTATCTATGTGTCAGCCAATTGAGATGGAAGATACTGGAGAGATCGAGTGGGCAACTGGAATCCAGCATTTTCACAAGGCTGCAAAGTTAGCTCTTTTTACAGTGCCGTGGCAATGTACAACCAAGCTTTCATCACCATCAACATGGGAAAAGATGGCTACAAAACAGAGGCATGGAAATTACTGGAAAGGGCAAAGACATCTGTGGATGTTTACTTGTCAGAAACCACAAATACCATGGTTTCTTTTCAGATTGCCACAAAAGGGAACTTTGAACCACATCATGAAGGATAATGCAACTTTCTAAAGCAAATAGATTCCAGGATGAGCATTGACAAAGCTTGGATACTTAACATTGACCTTGCAGTAAATAAACTTAAAGAGCTTGAGGGTGAAGGCACAGCCATAACAGAGGTATCCTCAGTGTACAGCCTCTCAGAAAATCAAGACTACATCACAGGAAATGAACTCACGGCCTTGTATGACAATGGCCTGAGCATTGTGTTTGAGGTGAAAAAGAGGCCAGAGTTCAGCTTTGACGCTTTGATCTGTTTCTTCATCGGTATGTGTCAGGTCATCCTTGGAGTTCTGGTTTGTGCCCTGTCGTTTGGCGCTGCAACCCAGATTGGCATATTTCTCATCTCTGAAGGAGTCTCTGACATGATTGAAGGGATATCTGGCATGATATCGGGCACATTCGATTGGGCACAATGGGCCATCTCCAAAAGCATCAGCATTGGGATGTCTCTGCTCTCCGCAGGATTCAGCGCCATTAAAAAAGTTGCCATCACAGCATATAAAGTCCTCAATGGTACTATGAAACTCTCATCTGTTGCAAAGGATATCATTTGCACAGGAAAATATGTTTTCAAGTCCTCACAGGGAGCAGCAAAGTCTATCTCCAAAGAAACAATTAAGACTGCAACGAAGAAACTGGCATCCCCTACAAACATGAAGATGGCTCTAAAACACGCAACCAAGTACACATTTCAGGAGGTAGGGAAGCAGGGTGTAATCACAGGAATAAACTATGTCATCGATGCTGGAATTGGGGCCATCTTTAAAACAATTTTAGAAAAAGCTTTCAAAAACATGGTCAATTCAACAGTCAAAAAGAATGCCGAACTAGATCTTAGTCTCACTGAATACATTAGCTCTGCAGTACCTAAAGGAGCTTTGCAGAACCGCAGCAACTATAAGATTGACTCAAAGCTTGAACAACAAACAAAATATTTAGTTCAAGTTATGACAAAATAACTTATTCCTGGCCTCATGACTGATGCCACCACATCCCAAGTCAGTGATGTTATCAGCAGACTCTCTGAGGTGTGCAATAATGCAACTGACCTTGTGGCAAAAAGTAGAACACATTTTATTGCAAAAGGAGTCCAAATAAGTGTAGAAATAGCTAAACACACCACAACCTTGGACCAAATGATTCGGTCTATTCCTACAGAACATGTTATCAATGACATATTTGTCCTTGAATTTAAAAAATTAATTGAAGAGCAGCAAAGATATGTGGAGCAGTATGACCAAGATGGCAGACATGATTTACCAGATGTGATTCGCCTAAAGGGTGAGTTCCTAAGCTCCATTTCGGAAAGTGTCTCCGAAGCGTTCATAGATGCTTGTGCTGGTCATATGTCCTCTTTTGTGATGGGAACATTCAAGAAGAAGCTCAATGGAGTTACTGGAAAAGTTGTTGACAATGTACTTGGCAGACACAAAACTGAGGCCTTTTTCCAGGACCGGCAGCATAAACATGATATGAAGTCAGCCAGTCAGAAGACTGGGAAAGCTCTGTCAGAGACTGAAACAAAATAACTTCTGGACTATGCAGAGAAGATTGGTGTTGTTAATCGACCAGCCTCGGCCCTGGACATTTATGTCCTCACAAACAGTGACCTCCTCCATGGTAAAGGCATCCAGTTCAAGGCATCCAAATCACTCTACGGCTGACCAAAGAGCCTGAGAAAACACACAGGTATTTGTCCTAAACTGTTTGGTAGACCTTCATCAACAATACTGCAAATCTCCCAAAATTAGGATCTCTCCATTAGAACTACATTAATGAGAACCAAGGGTGCTCTTTATTTCTGCTCTTTCAGTGAGAAAGGAATCCTCTCTAAAGCAAAAGACAGAATCCAAGGAGTGGAAAGTCCATA
Organism: Oncorhynchus kisutch; assembly: GCF_002021735.2. Lineage (NCBI taxonomy): Eukaryota > Metazoa > Chordata > Actinopteri > Salmoniformes > Salmonidae > Oncorhynchus > Oncorhynchus kisutch. The sequence goes on from NC_034196.2 coordinate 9,173,923, forward strand.
CAGTGGTCACTTTGACATCATCCAAGATGGCAATGTAATCCCTGTGCGCTCAGAGAACAAGAACTGCCTGTACCATGCCCTAGCACAGGCAACATCTAACAGGTCTGAGGATGAGATCACGAGTCAGCTGTGAATCTACGAAACAATGTTAAAGACCAGGTACTGTACGCCTACTCATGTCTACGTATAGTTTAAATAATTCTTAAACTAAGTAACTTTCTGAAATATGTAATTTTCATCAAATCCGACGAAAGAACACTAGGAAATTAAGATGATTGGTAGATACCAACTGTATGAATAAAATAAATGAATATAACATATTGCACCTTTAACCTTGGTTGTGGAGTAATTGGAGTTATTGATACCTGTTATGTCTTCCCATAGATTAAAGGGAGCCTTCAGGCTTATAGTGAAATGGTTAAAACCCAGAAGGCCTATGATGCACTCGAGAAAAATAATGGAAAATGTGCTATAGTTGGAGGGGCCAGGAATAGAAAACGGACGAATGATGGGGAATAGAGTGCCTTGCGAAAGTATTCAGCCCCCTTGAACTTTGCGACCTTTTGCCACATTTCAGGCTTCAAACATAAAGATATTGTGAAGAATCAACAACAAGTGGGACACAATCATGAAGTGGAACGACATTTATTGGATATTTCAAACTTTTTTATCAAATCAAAAACTGAAAAATTGGGCGTGCAAAATTATTCAGCCCCCTTAAGTTAATACTTTGTAGCGCCACCTTTTGCTGCGATTACAGCTGTAAGTCACTTGGGGTATGTCTCTATCAGTTTTGCACATCGAGAGACTGAAATTGTTTCCCATTCCTCCTTGCAAAACAGCTCGAGCTCAGTGAGGTTGGATGGAGAGCATTTGTGAACAGCAGTTTTCAGTTCTTTCCACAGATTCTCGATTGGATTCAGGTCTGGACTTTGACTTGGCCATTCTAACACCTGGATATGTTTATTTTTGAACCATTCCATTGTAGATTTTGCTTTATGTTTTGGATCATTGTCTTGTTGGAAGACAAATCTCCGTCCCAGTCTCAGGTCTTTTGCAGACTCCAATTTTTCAGTTTTTGATATGTTAAAAAAGTTTGAAATATCCAATAAATGTCGTTCCACTTCATGATTGTGTCCCACTTGTTGTTGATTCTTCACAAAAAAATACAGTTTTATATCTTTATGTTTGAAGCCTGAAATGTGGCAAAAGGTCGCAAAGTTCAAGGGGGGCGAATACTTTCGCAAGGCACTGTATATGAACATGATATCAGGCCCATGAAGAATTGTCCTTATCCCTCCTCAGGGATAAATGAGTGGTCCTTACAAAAGGTATTTTAGCATAATAATTTTTTATATTTTTATGTGGGCATTGTTCAAATCTACCAATGTTATTATAATAACCCTGCATTGTTTTTACACTTGAATATATTATTAAGACCAGAAATGTATATAATAATTCATAAAGCATTGACATACAAATTGTGTAAATAGATGTGTTTACTTGAATTGTACTTCCATAGTACAACCCTTTCTCTTCTATTCCCTCATCAGCGTCAAAAACACCAAACTTTTCTCTGACAACATGGGGGAAAGAGGCATTGTGGAGGCAGACCATATCCCACCAAAGAATTCCCTGAAGCTGGCCAGAGACCAAAAATCTCAGATGAAAAATCTTCAACAGAAGAATCTGAAGCTTTATGATATGATAAACAGCATTGAATCAGATCAAAATGGAGGGAACCTGCTCACAATGCGGGTTCTCAAATAGCATCACAGGAATGCTCTAACCACTGGAAGGAGTAAGACATCTGTCATCTGCAGGTGAATTATCTATTAATATAGGTGCAATCCATCCCTTCCCTTTTTCCCTGTGATACACAACCAAGGCTGAAATAAAAACACAGAAACAAACTTAATTTGATATAATTTAAGCAAAGTTTCTGCCTGGTCCCCTTCTTCTTAGTCCTTTCAGCCCTTCAACTTAGCTACAATATAAAAAGTTCCATTCTTGTGGTGTTTAAGGAATTGAATACTTACTATGCTGCTTCCCTATTCGTAATGTTCTCAATCTCCTAACAACACTGTGCATGGCCTTCCAACTCATAGGAAGCTGCTGGCGGATACACTTGCAAGCGGAGATGTGGAGAAATCACTGAAGTTATCTTTCATCATGGCTCATCCTATTGCTTCGGACCAGCTCAGAGACAAAGCAGGTGATTATTGTCCTTTATACAATGGGTGGGTCTAATCCTGAATGCTAATTGATTAAAACCACATTCCAGCCGATGTCTATTCCACAAGTTATCACCGGCTAAATCTATGATTAAAATGCCTATTTACTCTGACTGCGCAATCCACTGTCTCATCAGCCCAGCCAGGCAATTTCTAAACTTGATCTCCACTATAAAAGCATCTAAACATTATCTCTCATTTCTTTTAGACTAACATTTAGTTTTGAACAGTGGAGATTTGTATTAACCTTGCTGTCTGTCTCTCCCACATTTGCAACGTTGTTTCAATATTCAAATCTCCAGCTGTTCCATGGTAATGAACGTGTCGGGAGTTGGGACGAGACAGACAGGCAGGCAGTGTTTCTCAGCCAGTCGAAATAATGAATCAGCATCTTTTTTTATGGATGTATACCAAAAAAAAGTCAAACGAAATGAAGTGCAGCTAGTTTGCAGTCATTCCAGCTTCAGTTTGAAGTGATTGTGTTAGCTGTGTTGTTGGCTAGCTCTTCTGAACAACTGTGTCCTGACGAGTGAGCACATATTCTATGCCAGGCGAAATCGTGCCTCATTATCTCATTGTTATGGATGTATCCAAATTAATGTCACTAGAAAACAGCTTAAACAAATGCAAATGCGGCTACTTTGCTGTTATTCCTTTTTGAAGTGACTGCAACTTAGCATTAGTTGGTTAGCTAGCAAGCAAGGGATAAGAATGTTGCCAGCCAGTATTGCAATGGAACATTTAGAACGGTTTGCCGTTCTAAACAACACCCGTGCCAATGTATCCTCCAAACACCGTCTTCCCGGGCATTATCCCTTAAGTCTGTCCTTCTTATATAGGAAATTCTTCACTAGATTTTTCAAATTTTCACAGAAAGTTTTAATATGAATTTGTTTATGTTTTTATTCTAGGAAAGCCCAATAAACTTACCCTGGGATCCATTGATTTATCTCCTGAAGGAACAGTGTTCTACTATAAAGCTGGCTTCAATCAGATGCTGAATCACCATAGTAAAGAGGGGATCATCGACCAGAATCAGCAGGCGAGGCTGAAGTCCTGGGTGTCCGATAAGAAGTACATGGACCCGGACACCCCAGAGTACAACAACATCCTTGCAGCCATCCAGTAACACAACCTCCACTGGAGACATGTTAGTAAAGGGATAAAATCATACTTTTATATTCAGCATATGAATATCATGAATTTAGTATAATCATAATGTGAATAATTTCTTGTTGAACCTTAGTTGAATGACAATTTGACCTTTCTACTGCTACATAATTACTATACTTTTTTTGTTTGTGCTTCCACAAGGTAGCCTATGGCTTTTCAAAATAGATACAGTAACTTATGTGCAAGGTGCATGAGATATAAGCTTGCTAAAACAACTATAGGTTCTTTACAGTAAACTGTAAATTGACTTTTGATTTTGTTTCATTCAATACTGTATATTATACTGGGTGCCAAAGTTAATTTCTCAATGTCATAATATTTACTGATGTCCTAATATTTAATGTTTGTAGTTTCTTAGTGTTGAATTATATAGCCTACTTTCCATTTTAGTGTAATGATCATGATAACCTTTTAAAATCGAATCAGAATGTATTTGTCGCATGTGCAGAATACAGTGAAATGCTTACCCACAAGCCCTTAACAACAATGCAGTTTTAAGAAAATAAAATAAAGAAATATAACAAATAATTAAGGAGCAACAATAAAATAACAGTAGCGAGGCTATGTATTTTATGCTCATCATCAGTGGTTTCACAGTCAAATCATGGTCTCATTGGCAGTGTTTATCATGTATTGGATTTCTTTACTCTTGGATTATGGATGATTTTATATTCATTCAATCCAAGGTAGTGTTTTAATCTATTTGAATAAATGTTTGCGGTCTCAAAAATATTATCTGTATTTGAAACTATTGATAATAAACTGATTTAATTTGCAAGACTACTAGCAATGTGCACCTTCGAGTGGATCAATTTTGTCTTTCAAATCAAATTTTATTTGTCACATACACGTTGAGCAGATGTTATTGCAGGTGTAAATGCTTGTAAGCTTAAGAGCTAGAAGCAGAGCTGCCCTATCTGATGGCGCCATCTCTCTCTAACCAATTAATTGTGCACACGTTATGTTTTCAGTTTGTGAGTGTGTGATTTAATTTTTGTAATTCTTTTTTAAAAATTGAACATTTATTTAAACTAGTCAAGTCAGTTAATAACAAATTCTTATTTACAATGACGGCCTATCAAAAGGCAAAAGGCCTCTTGCGGGGGTGGGGGCTGGGATTCAAATTAAAATAAATGTAAAAAATATATGGGACAAAACACAAATCACAAGAGAGACAACACTACATAAAGAGAGACCTAAGACCACAACATAGCATGGCACCAACACATGACAACACAGAAAGGTAGCACAACATGACAACAACATGGTAGCAACCCAACATGGCATCAACATGGTAGCAGCACAAAACAGGGTACAATCATTATTGGGCACAGACAACAGCACAAAGCAAGACGGTAGAGACAACAATACATCACGCAAAGGAGTCACAACTGTCAGTAAGAGTGTCCATGACTGAGTCTTTGAATGAAGAGATTGAGAAAAAACTGTCCAGTTTGAGTGTTTGTTGTAGCTCGTTCCAGTCGTTAGCTGCAACAACCTGTGTGCTTTGGGGTCCTATAACAGAATGTGACTGGCAGAATGGGTGTTGTATGTGAAGGATAACGGCTGCAGGATATATCTCAGATAGGTGGGAGTGAGACCTAAGGGTTTTATAAATGAGCATCAACCAGTGGGTCTATACAGAGATTACCAGTTTAAATAAAATCTAATTTTATTAGTCACATGCGACGAATACAACAGTAAAATGCTTACTTACGAGCCCCTAACCAACAATGAAAATAAATAAAAGTAACAAGTATTAAAGAGCATCAGTAAAATAACAATAGTGAGACTATATACAGGCGGGGTACTGGTACAGAGTCAATGTGGAGACTATATACGGGGGGGGGTACTGGTACAGAGTCAATGTGCGGGGGCACCTGTTAGTTGAGGTAATACAGTTGATGTCGGAAGTTTACATTCCACTTAGCCAAATACATTTAAACTCAGTTTTTCACAATTCCTGACATTTAATCCTTGTAAAAATTCACTGTCTTAGGTCAGTTAGGATCACCACTTTATTGTAAGAATGTGAAATGTCAGAATAATACTACAGAGAATGAATTCAGCTTCTATTTATTTCATCACATTCCCAGTGGGTCAGAAGTTTACATACACTAAATTAGTATTTGGTAGCTTTGTCTATAAACTGTTTAATTAACTTGGATCAAATGTTTTGGGTAGCCTTCCACAAGCTTCCCACAATAAGTTGGGTGAATTTTGGCCCATTCCTCCTGACAGAGCTGGAGTAACTGAGTCAGGTTTGTAGGCCTCCTTGCTCGCACACACTTTTTTTCGCCCACAAATTTGCTATAGGATTGAGGTCAGGGCTTTGTGATGGCCACTCCAATACCTTGACTTTGTTGTCCTTAAAACCTCTTAGGGATCCCTTCACCCCCAATCCCGCTCGAATTCCGTTACCGTGATTGATTTGACAACATCCAGTGAAATTGCAGCGCGCCAAATGTAGTGCGCCAATACAAACATAAGAAAATCCTATTTCAACCAGCCAGGTGCGACACAAAAATCAGATATAACGATATATTTTATGCCTTACCTTTGAAGATCTTCTTATGTTGGCACGCCAAAATGTCCCAGAAACATCACAAATGGTCCTTTTGTTCAATAAATGTATTTTATATCCCCAAAATGTCCATTTATTTGGCGCGTTTGATTGAGAAATACACCGGTTTCAACTCGCCCAACATGCCTACAAAGTATCTAATAAGTTACCTGTAAACTTGGTCCAAACATTTCAAACAACTTTCCTAATCCAACTTTAGGTACCCTAAAACATAAATAATCAATCAAATTTAAGACGGGATAAACTGTGTTCAATTCCGGACGAAAACAAAGTGAAGCACGTTCTAGGTCGCACGCAACAAAACAGTAGTCCACTTGGAATGACACAAGGAAACAACGGTACTACCTCTTTATTTCTCAAAGGAAAAACATCAACCAATTTCTAAAGACTGTTGACATCTAGTGGAAGCTATAGGAACTGCAAGCAGGTCCCTCATAAATACGGTTTCCCATAAAAAAAAATTGAAAACACAGTGAGCTCAATTTTTCTTTTCCTGGATGTTTTGTCCTCGGGGTCTTGCCTGCCATATCAGTTCTGTTACACTCACAGACATAATTTTAACAGTTGTAGAAACTGTTAAAAAGATGTTTAACATTTTTTAAATGTTTTATTAAAAATGTTTTCTATATCAATCTACCAATAATATGCATATCCTAGCTTCTGGGCCTGAGTAGCAGGTAGTTTACTTTGGGCACGCTTTTCATCCGGACGTCAAAATACTACCCCCTAGCCTTAAGAAGTTTTAAGCCATTTTGCCACAAATTTGGAAGTATGCTTGGGGTCATTGTCCATTTGGAAGACCCATTTGCGACTAAGCTTTAACTTCCTGACTGATGTCTTGAGATGTTGCTTCAATATATCCACATAATTTTTACTGCCTCACGATGCCATCTATTTTGTGAAGTGCACCAGTACCTCCTGCAGCAAAGCACCCCCACAACATGATGCTGCCACACCCGTGCTTCAAGGTTGGGATGGTGTTCTTCGGCTTGCAAGCCTCCCCTTTTCCCTCCAAACATAATGATGGTCATTATGGCCAAACAGTTCTATTTTTGTTTCATCGGATCAGAGGACATTTCTCCAAAAAGTACGATCTTTGTCCAAATGTGCAGTTGCAAACCATAGTCTGGCTTTGTTATGGCGGTTTTGGAGCAATGGCTTCTTCTTTGCTGAGCGACCTTTCAGTTTATGTCGATTTAGGACTCGTTTTACTGTGGATATAGATACTTTTGTACCTGTTTCCTCCAGCATCTTCACAAGGTCCTTTGCTCTAGTTCTGGGATTGATTTGCACTTTTCGCACCAAAGTACATTCATCTCTAGGAGACAGAACCCGTCTCAGACCTGAGCGGTATTACGGCTGCGTGGTCCCATTGTGTTTATACTTGCGTACTATTGTTTGTACAGATGAGCGTGGTACCTTCAGGCGTTTGGAAATTGCTCCCAAGGATGAACCATACTTGCGGAGGACTACCATTTTTTGGGGCTGATTTCTTTCTTTTGATTTTGATTACGGCTGCTTGGTCACATGGTGGCTTGTCATGGCTCACCTTTACCATTGAAGGGTTCTGTGATTGGAAGCATGCATTAAAGACAGATCAAGGACTGAACAAATCAAATCAAATCAAATCAAATTTATTTATATAGCCCTTCGTACATCAGCTGATATCTCAAAGTGCTGTACAGAAACCCAGCCTAAAACCCCAAACAGCAAGCAATGCAGGTGTAGAAGCACGGTGGCTAGGAAAAACTCCCTAGAAAGGCCAATACCTAGGAAGAAACCTAGAGAGGAACCAGGCTATGTGGGGTGGCCAGTCCTCTTCTGGCTGTGCCGGGTGGAGATTATAACAGAACATGGCCAAGATGTTCAAATGTTCATAAATGACCAGCATGGTCGAATAATAATAAGGCAGAACAGTTGAAACTAGAGCAGCAGCACAGTCAGGTGGAAGTTGAAACAAACATGCCACCTTTAAATAACACTTAACATTTCAGGCTCTGTTGAGGGAGAGAGAAATGCATTATGCAGAAGATATTGGTAGAAGCTTTATTATAAGATTTGCAAAAGTGTAGCAGTTAACAATCCATTCAACAGTGCTTGGTTAAGGCCTGACGTACATAGTTGGCTCACAGCTTTGATAGAAAGAAAGTACAACCTCTTCAGTCTACATGGCAGTTTAGCAGATGGGTGGAAACAGGGGCAGGGAACATAATATTATTGGAATCGGCTCAACTTTGAACATTGAGATATTAAATAAATGATAGGAAAGAAGCATAGAATTAAAGGAGAAAGAGACAGGGTTTTAGGTCAGAAGTCAAAGGTTATCTGAAGAAAGACAGAAGGCTTTGGAATGTGTTGGATGGACGAGAGGAGAGCAACCTGTTGATATAAGGAAGACAGATGGACATCTGTGGATTAGGTGAAGGAGGGGTTGAGGTCCAGAGGTGAGGACAGATTAATAAGGGTTTGGTATCCTGTTACCTTCTTCCTGTTGAACCATATGACGTAAGGAATGGAGAGAAGGAGGAGTGTCTTAAGTGGGATGTATATAACTGTGATGGTGAGAAATGTTGGGTTGTCTGAATTACAGCTGTACAGAACCTTTGGGAAGAATTAAACTTGGTCAAAGCTTCTCTATTGTCCATGAGTTATTTACTCTGAAAAATAAGAACAGTATACAACAGCTTTTCTGTTTAGATTAACAATGCACCATTGTCTGCTCCTTCCTGCAAGTTTTTCACACAGCTACGTTCCTGCACATCGTAAAAACTGTCACATACTGCAGTCGCACCAAAACGGCTCTTATCTGTACGCCCAGGCTTATGACTAAGTCACACAAGAAAAGCCTACATCAGCCAAACACTAGCATATAGCAAGATACAATTCTTTAACCTTTTCATATGTGAGTTCCAAATATCTCTAACGGTCGCCCCAGCGTGAGTTTTTTATGCACGTGATGTCACTGTAACAAAATGTAATTGTTACGCAACAGGACAGTTAATCCTGTTGCGGGCCTTTTTAACTTGTCAAATAAAATTATTTTGTAACAAGTTTTATTTTCAAACAGTTTGAATTGAGGTGTGTTCTGCCTCTTCATCAATGCACATTAAAGTAGGCCATTTTACTTTTCTGTCAATTTATTTTTTAGGCATTACTGACCCAGACAAACTTCCCCAACCACTTCCCAATTGTTTCTCTGCAGACATTTATGCATCTCTAGTCAGAACAGGACCTTCACACACGTGTTCACATTTTCCCTTTGGTGCCGGCATCACATTCATTGTTGTTTTCATTACTACATGGTAATAACTTTGGACATGTGTGCGTTTCTTTCAATGTAAGTTCCTTATTACGTTATAATAGTTTCTGTATGTTGTGTTATGTTGTTTCTACTGCAGCTCACTGTATGTATGGAACATAATATATTTGTGTGTATTCTTCATAACCGCAGACTTTGTCACGCCCTGGCCTTAGTTATCTTTGTTTTCTTTATTATTTTGGTTAGGCCAGGGTGTGACATGGGTGATTTATGTGTTTTGTCTTGTCTAGGTTTTTTTTGTAGATTTATGGGGTTGTGTTCTTTTAGGTGTCTAGGTAAGTCTATGGTTGACTGGATTGGTTCTCAATCAGAGACAGGTGTTTATCGTTGTCTCTGATTGGGAGCCATATTTAGGCAGCCATATTCTTTGGGTATTTTGTGGGTGATTGTTTCCTGTCTTTGTGTTTTATGCACTAGTTAGGACTGTTATGGTTTTCACGTTTATTGTTTTGTAGTTTGTTCATGTTTGAGTTTTCTTATTAAAGAACCATGAACTGTAACCACGCTGCGTTTTGGTCCGCCTCTCCTTCCCAGGAAGAAAACCGTGACAGAATCACCCACCACAACAGGACCAAGCGGCGTGGTGACAGGTAGCGCCAGCAGTAGCAGCGCAATCAGGACTTCTGGACGTGGGAGGACCCTGGGCAAAGCCAGGGGAGTGTCGCCACCCCAAGGTGCAACAGGAGAAGCGGCAGCAGGAGCAGCGCAAGGAGGAATGGACATGGGAGGACGAGTTGGACGGTGATGGACCCTGGACACAGCCGGGGGAATATCGCCGCCCCAAGGCAGAGCTGGACGCAGTCAAAGCGGAGAGGCGGCGGTTTGAAGAGGCAGCACGGAAACAGGGCTGGAAACCCGAGTGTCAGCCACAAAAATGTATTGGGGGGGGGGGCACACAGGAAGTATGGCGAAGCCAGGTAGGAGACCTGCACCAACTTCCTGTGCTTACCGGAGAGCGAGAGAGACCGGGCAGGCACCGTGTTATGCTGTGGAGCGCACGGTGTCCCCAGTGCGGGTGCATAGCCCGGTGCGGTACATACCAGCTCCTCGCATCGGCCGGGCTAGAGTGGGCATAAAGCCAAGTGCCATGAAGCCAGCTCTACGCATCTGGTCTCCAGTGCGCCTCCTTGGGCCGGCGTACATGGCACCAGCCTTACGCATGGTATCCCCGGTTCGCCTGCACAGCCCAGTGCGGGCTATTCCACCTTGCTGCACTGGCAGGGCGACCGTGAGCATTCAACCAGGTAAGGTTGGGCAGGCTCAGTGCTCAAGAGCTCCAGTGCGCCTGCACGGTCCGGTCTATCCAGTGCCACCTACATGCACCAGCCCTCCGGTGGCAGCCCCCCGCACCAGGCTTCCTGTGTCTGTCCAGAGCCCAGTACTCCCTGTTCCACCTCCCCGCACTCGCCCTGAGGTGCGTGTCCTCGGCCCAGTACCACCAGTGCCGGCACCATGCACCAGGCCTACAGTGCGTCCCATCTGTCCAGAGCTGCTAGAGTCTCCCGTCTGTCCAGAGCTGCTAGAGTCTCCCGCCTGTCCAGAGCTGCTAGAGTCTCCCGCCTGTCCAGAGCTGCTAGAGTCTCCCGCCTGTCCAGAGCTGCTAGAGTCTCCCGCCTGTCCCGAGCTGCTAGAGTCTCCCGTCTGTCCAGAGCCGCTAGAGTCTCCCATCTGTCCAGAGCTGCTAAAGTCTCCCGCCTGTCATGAGCAGCAGAGTTGACAGAAAAGAAGGGGAGATCTTGCCTCCTACCTGGGTTGGAGCAGGAGAATTCCATAGCTTGTCACCTCTTCGCCTTTTTGGGGCTAGAGGGCAGGTCAGGGAGAAATGACCCCTTTCCCCACAATAGGAACAGATGCCCAGATTCCTCCTTCTCCTACGCTCTGCCTCGGGCAAATGTGCAAAACCCACCTCCATTTGCTCTGGCCACAGAGCAGGTGTAGCCATGGGCTCCGGATTCCACGCAGGTCTTCGTCAGGACCGCAAATTGTTGTCCAAACGAATCGCCATGATGATGAGCTGGTCGAGTGACAGGTTGTCATCACGGCAGGCTAACTCCACCAGTGCAGACTCGTTCCATCCGGTGGAGATCGCAATGGTCCGGAACTACAGTGTGAACTCAGAGGTGTTCCTAGATCCCTGACGTAGTCGGAGTAGGCGCTCACCCCCCTCTCTGCCCTCCATAGGATGATCAAACATTGAGCAGAATAGGAGGGTGAAGCACTTGTAGGACTCAACCTCGGGTCTGCCCATTTCCCAGACCACGGCTCCCCAGTCCAGGGCCCGCCCGGTCGATGCCGAGATGATGGTGGCAACCCTGTCTCTCCCGTAGACAGCCACGGTATCTTGCTGGCGCGCAGTCAAAGCACTCCGGGAGGGACAGGGGTATTCCGCGGGCCAGCTCAGATGGGACAGAGGCAGGTCGTGGTGTGGGGGCTGGTGCCAGAACCGGTGCTGGAGACTGCACATTCCCCTCCAAGCGCAGGATGTTTGCCAGCACGCTTTCCATGGTGCTGCCGAATCTGGAGAGACAGTCCTCGTGATGCTGGACTGTCTCTCCGATGGTCGATAGCTCAGTCTTTCCTGCTGTCTCAATTTATTTGGGTTGGTTATTCTGTCACGTTGTCAAATGATTGGAGACAGGTGCAGGAATACGTAATAGTTTTTTTTATATTCTTCACCCAAACAAAAGAGCGAGGTACAACCCTCTAAATAAGACACGGGACGAGACCCATAAAACAAGTGCACAAATACACGTAGAATGGAAGCCAATACAACAGCACAGGTACTCACAGGACCAACAGACATGGTAGCAATAACCGACAAGGACAACGGAGAACAGAGGGCACAAAAATAACATGCTAATCAGGGGGAATGGGAACCAGGTGTGCGTAATGAGACAAGACAGTTGTAATGAATCCAGTTCAGTGATGCCTAAAAGGCCGGTGACGTAGACCTCCGGAGCTGGTGAATGGAAGGACTATGAGTAAGTCCATCCATGAAAGGGATGGACTTACTCACATTCAACAAAAGTAACTACCTCATCATGGTTGATTATCACTCGGACTACTGGGAGCTCAATGAGATGAAGTACACTATATCAGACACCATCCTTGAATGCTGCAAAAAGCAGTTCAGCAGACATGGCATGGCCCACACAGTTATTTGTGATAATGGACCCCCCTTCTCTGGAATGGACTTTCAAAGATTTGCTGATGAGTGGGACTTTAAACATGTGACATCATCACCATATGACAGCCAAAGAAACGGCAAAGCAGAATCAGCGGTGAAAATTGCCAAAATGCTCCTAAAAAAAGGCTGCGATGGATGGTGAAGACCCATGGAAAGCAATGTTGGCATGGTGTAATACTCCAACAGAGGGACTTAACAGTTCTCCGGTACAGCGACTCATGTCCTGACGCATACGCACGGTCCTACCCACCATGGAAAAAACTTATCGAACCCCAAGTGGTACAAAATGTCATTCCAAGAAAACAAGCAAAAGGGCGGACAGCAAAACACCACTATGACATGGCCAACATCATCCACAAACAGTAAGGGTTCTTCTCCACCCCAACAACTCAGGCCCATCGTCATCCAAGGATAAACAGTAAGGGTTCTTCTCCACCCCAACAACTCAGCCAGCAATTGGACGCTGGGCATATGCACTGATCAACCCAGTGACCGGTCATATGAAGTACTAGGAAATGCTAAAAAATACAGCAGAAACAGAAAAGACATTTGTGCAGTGACTGAACAACTCAGGATCCCCCTGAACGACCACCAAACAAACATGGATGAGGATGACTGGGGCCCATGGCACGAACCTGCCATCCAAGCAGGTGGTGAACAACAGGCTGCTGATATGGAAGCAGCCCCACTGCCTGAAAATATAACTCTGAGACACACCAGAATCAGGGCAAATATCAGGCCGCCCGTGAAATACTCCAGGCCCTATGTTGTTTAATCGTAACGGTTATAAATAGTTGGTAAAACATTTTTGTAATTGGGAAGAGGGTAGTCTGCTTATTGGCTTTAAAGTTGATGCTTATTGATGGTACTTGAATAAAAACACAGTTATGATTTTGTTAACAGTGTGATGTTTTCACTGGCAAGGGTCTAACCTTAGTTCTGTTTATGAATCGAGGAGCAGTTATCTTCATTTGTTGTATAAAGGAGGATGTTACGAGATGTGGCCAAGCCAATAGATGGCGCTGCTGTTGTGTGCATCTGAGTGTGATACTATATAGTACTAGCGAGCCAAGTTAGGCATTACTTACCACTGAACGCAGCTTTTTTTAAGCTACCGAGTCATGCTTAAGTAAAGACTTTCTAATCAACATTACCTTGCTCTTGTACTGTAGAATGAACAGCACACAAAACAATGTCCTTGAACTGATTACTTTAAAATGAAATGCAGCCGAAGTTAAAAGGATATTGTAGGTGCTAATGGCAGCCTGCAGTACCTCATCGGCCTTCAACTTGAGATACTCAATTAAGGGGGGCAGCACTGAGCTAGCCCTCAATGTCACATCCTAGAAAAGCTCAAACTTTGCGTACGATGTTTCCAAAAACTCTATGTAGCAAGATAGGGACATGCTGAAAAGACACTTCCTGATCTTCAAATGCGCCACTGCAGTCTATGGTTAAGGAAAGGGTAGGCGTTAAGGTTAAGGTGTAGGGTAGGGACTTCCCAAGGAATTCCAGATAACATGAACACTGCTCATGCCAACAATCATTTTGTTATGGCAAGCCTAAATAAGTTCAGGAGTAAACATTTTTGCTGTACAAATATACAGCTGCCCTTCCTAACTCAGTTGCCGGAGAGGAAGGAAACCGCACAGGGATTTCACCATGAGGCTAATGGTGATTCTAAAACAGTTACAGAGTTTAATGGCTGTGGTAGGAGAAAACTGAGGATGGATTGACAACAATGTAGTTACTCCACAATACTAACCTAAATGACAGGGTGAAAAGAAGAAACGCTGTAGAGAACAAAAACATTACCAAAACATGCATCCTGTTTGCAATAAGGCATTAAAGTAAAAATGCAAAAACATGTGGCAAAGATATGAACGTGGGATATCCTTTCGCCTGAGGGTAGGATGAATCGAGATATTAATATCAGCATAATTCCATGCCACGGGTGTGATGCGCATGCCCACCCCCCTATAAATACCTGGGCGCATCGCATCAAGTCCTCTTTTCTTCCCTCGGCTACGCAGGTGAGTGAGAAGTAGAAGAAGACTCCGTAGGTGAGTTTGTCGTTGGTATAGTATACTCCATTCTGGGCGAAACTTGCTCCTCCCAGGAGTGCGCTGCAGTGTTTTGACTTCTGTTAAGATTTTTCCTTACAGGTCGACACCTTGCTACGAAGTAGTGTGAACGGGTTGGGCCAACCTGTTCACAACGCGAGGCTTAGTTGTCTCGTCTGTGTCTGTCCTCCTGTTAGCCTCCCAGCTAATCGCGTTACCTGTTGCTTGTTAGCTTCGGCTGGACGCTAGTCTCTTCTCTCTGGAGATTGAGGCCGGGTACTGCGCCTACCCTTATGTCTGCATAACGAGGAAGCAGGGAAGAAATTGCAACTTTTGACTATTTCTGGTCTAGCGATCAATGACAGCAGAGTATGCTGCCTAACCTTATGTAATTAGAAAGAGGAGATTATCCTGATTAAAATGGTGTCCGACTTGAAAAAATCTAAATACACACATTACGAGATATTTTGCGAAATATACCAGCATTCCTATCCATAGGAAAACAATGTGGGAGCGTTCCAAGGGGAAAATGTATTTTGGGGCTAGCATTTGATGACAACGGAGTACGCTGCCCAGCCTTACATAATTAGAAAGAGGAGATTCTCATGTTTAAAATGTCGAATTTGAAAAAATCTAAATATACACATTGCAAAATATTTGGCAAAATAGACAGACATACCTATATTTCCCTATAGTAAACCACGGGACAACCTCAGAGTTCCATGAGTATTTTTTTCTGTTGTTTACATTTTATCTACCAGCAATGTGGGCAGGCCTCATTGCCAACAATAGCAAAGCAGGCATTGTTACGTAGAACAATAAGCTGGGAATAGACCATTTGGAAGGCTAGTTGGTGCCACGGTACTCAATAGAAGTAACAGGAGCTGGCAGAGTAAAAATTGCCCTAAAATAAGTCCTGTTTTCAAAACTTCAAAACTACGGCAAGAAGCTGGGACATATGGTGCAATTATGAAACTGGGCTCCACAGTGGATACAAATAAGTAGTTATCCTAGCTAGCATACTCCCTTACTGGCACGAGCTGCAGCGGTTGCCGGAGTGAGATTCAAGGCGCTTGCCTCACTAATCTCTCAAGAATTGGTCAGTCTGTTCTCAGGACCTCTCCTCACACATAGTCGGTTACTGTGTCAGTTGAGTTTGGCTCTGCACATCCATACCTTTTGGGGATAGTAAGTGGAATTTCCCTAATATTTTCTGGTATCTATAGAATATATTATTACTTAATTCACATATTGCCCTGAGAACAGAACTACTTTGTACTTACACCTGGTATAGTATTAAAGGGGTGTTATACAGATTAGCGGTTGTATAAGACATATTTGTATTCTACATCTGTTCAGAAAGCGAGAAAATGATCCATGCAATAAATGCAATGCTGGCTTTGCTTCGGCTGATGCCCATTCCACCTGTATAATGTGCCTAGGCTTAGAGCATGCCATTCAGGCTATGAATTCCCCCTTCAGCTGCATGTATTGTGCTATTCTTGGGCCCTGCCTTATGTGAAGCACAATTAGCTATGATGGAGACAATGCTAGAGGCTCCGGGAGCAGACTTAAGTGTAGACAACCCATGGCGGGCCCTCCCCACCAAGCAGTCCAAGAAGGACAGGGGACCTACTCTGGATGAATTGGAGGGCCAGGCAGCCTCTTGGTCTAAACAGCTCCTGTCTCTCAGCCCGACAGGCTCTGTTCAAGACTTAAGACCAAATCCTGATGCTATCTCCATCTTTACTTTAACTGAAATGTGTATTCTGCATTTAACCCAACCCCTCTGAATCAGAGAGGTGTGGGGGGCTGCAATAATCAACATCAACATCATCAGTGCCCAGAGAACAGTGGGTTACCTGCCTTGCTCAGGAGCAGAACAATATATTTTTACTATGTCAGCATGGGGATTCAATCCAGCAACCTTCTGGTTACTGGCCCAACGCTCTAACCACTAGGCTACCCGCCGCCCCATGACCAAGACTGAACTAAATGACTACCACCCTGTAGCACTCACTCCAGTTATCATAAAGTGCTTTGAGAGACTAGTCAAGGATCTGACGACCCTCCCACTCTGTCTGCCAAATTCTTTCTCTTTGCTCTTGTTTCTTAACGTAAATAATCAATACATTTTAAGATGGGATAAACTGCGTTCAATAGTGGATAAAAACAAAGTGGAGCGAGCTTTCAGGTCGCGCGCCCCAACCACAACAGTACACTAGTCTCGACCCTCATTCTGAACAGCCCTACTTCTTCATTTCTCAAAGGAAAAACATCAACCAATTTCTAAAGACTGTTGATATCCAGTGTTAGCGATAGGAACTGCAAGCAAGTGCCTTAGAAATCTAGATCCACATAGAAAACCCATTGAAAAGAGAGTGACCTCAAAACCTTTTTTTTCCTGGATGGTTTGTCCTCGGGATTTCGCCTGCCAAATACACTGCTCAAAAAAATAAAGGGAACACTAAAATAACACATCCTAGATCTGAATGAATGAAATATTCTTATTAAATACTTTTTTCTTTACATAGTTGAATGTGCTGACAACAAAATCACACAAAAATTATCAATGAAAATCAAATTTATCAACCTATGGAGGTCTGGATTTGGAGTCACACTCAAACTTTAAGTGGAAAACCACACTACAGGCTGATCCAACTTTGATGTAATGTCCTTACAACAAGTCAAAATTAGGCTCAGTAGTGTGTGTGGCCTCCACATGCCTGTATGACCTCCCTACAACGCCTGGGCATGCTCCTGATGAGGTGGTGGATGGTCTCCTGAGGGATCTCCTCCCAGACCTGGACAAAATGTGGATGGAGCGAGACATAATGTCCCAGATGTGCTCAATTGGATTCAGGTCTGGGGAACGGGTGGGCCAGTCCATAGCATCAATGCCTTCCTCTTGCAGGAACTGCTGACACACTCCAGCCACATGAGGTCTAGCATTGTCTTGCATTAGGAGGAACCCAGGGCCAACCGCACCAGCATATGGTCTCACAAGGGGTCTGAGGATCTCATCTCGGTACCTAATGGCAGTCAGGCTACCTCTGGCGAGCACATGGAAGGCTGTGCGGCCCCCCAAAGAAATGCCACCCCACACCATGACTGACCCACCGCCAAACCGTTCATGCTGGAGGATGTTGCAGGCAGCAGAACGTTCTCCACAGAGTCTCCAGACTCTGTCACGTCTGTTACATGTGCTCAGTGTGAACCTGCTTTCATCTGTGAAGAGCATAGGGCGCCAGTGGCGAATTTGCCAATCTTGGTGTTCTCTGGCAAATGCCAAACGTCCTGTGGATGTCGGGCCCTCATACCACCCTCATGGAGTCTGTTTCTGACCGTTTGAGCAGACACATGCACATTTGTGGCCTGCTGGAGGCCATTTAGCAGGACTCTGGCAGTGCTCCTCCTGTCCTCCTTGCACAAAGGCGGCGGTAGCGGTCCTGTTGCTGGGTTGTAGCCCTCCTACGGCCTCCTCCACATCTCCTGATGTACTGGCCTGTCTCCTGGTAGCGCCTCCATGCTCTGGACACTACGCTGACAGACACAGCAAACCTTCTTACCACAGCTCGCATTGATGTGCCATCCTGGATGAGCTGCACTACCTGAGCCACTTGTGTGGGTTGTAGACTCCGTCTCATGCTACCACTAGAGTGAAAGCACCGCCAGCATTCAAAATTGACCAAAACATCAGGCAGGAAGCATAGGAACTGAGAAGTGGTCTGTGGTCACCACCTGCAGAACCACTCCTTTATTGGGGGTGTCTTGCTAATTGCCTATAATTTCCACCTGTTGTCTATTCCATTTGCACAACAGCATGTGAAATTTATTGTCAATCAGTGTTGCTTCCTAAGTGGACAATTTGATTTCACAGAAGTGTGATTGACTTGGAGTTACATTGTGTTGTTTAAGGGTTCCCTTTATTTTTTTGAGCATTGTAAGTTCTGTTATACTCACAGACATCATTCAAACAGCTTTAGAACTTCTGAGTGTTTTCTGGGCCTGAGTAGCAGGCAGTTTACTTTGGGCACACTTTTCATCCGGACGTGAAAATACCGCCCCCTAGCCTAGAGAGGTTAATAATGTTAACATATCTTACACTACTCATCTCATATATGTGCATATACTGTACCTTATACCATCTATTGCACCTTGCTCATGCCGCTCATCCATATATTTATATGTACATATTCTTATTCACCCTTTTAGATTGGTGTGTATTAACAACCTGTTAGAGATAGGGGGCAGTATTTCCCCTTTGGATTAATTGCGTGCCCATAGTGAACTGCATCAAAATCTGTCCTAAATTGCTAATATATGCATATTATTATTCATATTGGATAGAAGACACTCTGAAGTTTCTAAAACCATTTGAATTATGTCTCTGAGTATAACAGAACTCACAGGGCAGGCAATCTTCCAAACTAGTTTTGAAATCCTGAAAGTTGGGGCAACTTTGACGTCATCGCCCCCTCCCTTCCCAACAAGTTATAGATCTGGAAACACTTCCTATGTCTTCCACTACATGTCCTCATTCAGTAGAAAGTGTAATGCAGCATTTGCTGTGAACTTTGACCTATTGGGAAGGAAAGTAGTAAGTGTCGCAAAAGATTTCCATGTGCTTGAGGCGCGTTTGCGTTCGAGTGCTTCGGCTGTTCCAATCAGCCCCAGATGAACATGAATTGTCCGGTTGGAATGCTATTCGATCTGTATGATTATAACACCCTGAAGATTGATTTTGCACTTAGTTTGACCAGTTTCGTCGACCTGTAATATGTAATTTGGAAGTTTTGATGCAAAGTTATCCTGGACCAGAAGTCATTTTTTGGGAATTTGAGCTGAAAGTGGTAGTAAATGCTGCTACTTGGACACTAGAATTGAACATTATGAAACAAAACGATTTATTGTTGAACTAGGACTCCTTGCACTACATTCTGATGGAAGATCTTCAAAGGTAAGGGAATATTTATGTTGTAATTTTGTATTTCTGTGGACTCCAACATAGTGGAGAAATATTGTTACTTCTGAGCGCCGTCTCAGATTATTAAAAAAAATGTGACACAGAGGTTAGCGAATGATTTAAAAAAAATCCAGCTTTTGTCAATTTATATTTTGCTGGATTAAATGGCTACGTTTTTTCTTTGTGTTGGTGGTGGTCTAACATAAATATGTGTATGAGACCAATAAAATTTTATTTTATTTTATTTTACAAAGAGACCTCTCAGGCTGGTTCTCGATCATCAAATCATGGCTCAGAGAGGGCTGAGAGTGAAGCTCACTCTTCATCAGTTGATATGCAGGAGCTCCTCTCTAGGGTTCTGAATGCTCTGGTTATTAATCCAGACCCTAAAAGCAGCCGGAGAAGAGTGTACATTCCTCAGTGCCCCAGGTTCTCCAATAAACTGCGTCAAACTTGGGCTAAGGTGAATTCACAGTTCCATGTCTCAAGCCAGTACAAGCCTTGGACCTTCATGGATTCTTCCAAAGAGTTGGGACAGGACCAGTACCCAGTCATGGACCCCATTGTTGCAGCTATGGTCCTCCCAGACAAGGAGATCAATGGTAGGTCTATCTGCTGTCCTCCGGGACCTCATTGGGCTGCTGACGACCACTTAAAGGACACCTTCCCGACTTTAGCCACAGTGGCTCGCCTCATGAAAGCGATCACTGTGCTGCAGGCATACTTGCACGGTCTGATAGCTTGCCTGTCCACGGATGGTGACCCTGAGCTGACAGCTGAAATGACTCAGGTGTCCACACTCCTCTCCCTCTTAGACACAGAGATGTCACAAGTGCTAATGGCAAAGCCATGTCTACAGTCATCTCATCACGCAGACAGCGTTGGCTCCCATCCAGGACTTGAGGCCTCTCAACCAGTGTTTGAAAACCTTCCCCTTCAAGATGCTATCAGCCCAGGCCAGCGGTTCACCACTGTTGACCTAAAAGATGCCTACTTCTACATACCGATGCACCCGGCTCACAGGACGTTCCTGCACTTTGCATTCAATGGCATTGCATACAACTACCAAGTATTACCTTTCGGCCTCTCTCTGACAGCAAAAACATTCACAAAATGCATTGATGACACTTTAGCACCCCAACATCACAAGGGATGATGGTTCTAATTTACCTACACGATTGTCACGCTCAGTCATGAGCATCTGGGAGCTTGGACTCCCAGATGCTCAGGATGAACATGCAAAAAGTCCAACTGGCCACCACACAAAATGTGAGTTTTTCGTATCAACTTGTCTACAATGAGGGCTCACCTCACAGCAGAGTGAGTCCAAAAAATTGTAGATCTCAATCCTGTTGTTCTTCAGTGTTAGGGACCGATGGGACTCCTCTCCGCAGCCTCTCTTTTGACCCCATTGGCCCTTCTTCACTTGAGACCCCTGCAGAGGCGGTTCAATACTCAAGGTTTACATACCAAGGAACACAGGTGTTGTCGCCTGACTGTGTCCAAGGAATGCACACAATCCCTGAAATTCCTTTCAGGTGGGATACGCCTGGGCAGAGTCTATCGGAGGGAACTGGTTCAAACAGACGCCTTCACAGGCTGGGGAGAGGTATTCAGGGGAGGGAAGCCAGTGGGCATGGAGTTCCAGCTAGTCCAAGCTCCACATCAACATGCCGGAGTTGAGAGCAGACTGCTCAAATTTCTCCCACAACTGCAGGACAAACATGTGCTGGGAACAAACCGACAGCACCATAGTGGTAGCGGACATAACCACCAAGGCGGTCTGGGTTCTATCCCCCCCCACAAGATGGAAAATACCCTTCTATTGTGGTCACAGAATAATCTGGCCTCACTAAGAGCTGCACAGCTCCAAGGGATCTTGAACACTGTGGCAGACATGATGTCAGGGGAAGGCCCTCCGGATGAGGAGTGGCGACTACATCCCAAACTCAAGACAGTCACTGACAAGTTGGTTACTCTTTCCCATTTAACAACGAAAGCCTTGCACAAAGTAAATCACCTCACACACTGGAAATCTGCAATGTATTCACCAAAGTCTACTGAGAATGAGTAAATGTCGATGTACATGTAGATGTACATGTAATCGATTTTGCTCTATACCGCTCACAGGCCACACAATACTAGTTAGAAGGTGAGGCGTTTGTGGGAAATCCCAGGACATTGTCACAAATCCCAACCTCAAGACTGTTGTCAATGACAAGTTGGTTACTCTTTTCCACCTCACACACTGGAAATCTGCAATGGATTCACCAAAGTCTACTGAGAATGAGTAAATGTCCAAACTGTAAATGAAAGCAAAGTCGTATTTTTCAAGAGTCAGTTGAGAATTCGCCCAAGACCAGAGATTTCTGTTGGCCTGGCAATCTAACACAGATTTCCTCCTCAGGGGTTTGCATACTTGTCAAAATTACATGTTCAAAACTTCTTGCATTGGCCGTGAATCGAACCCGGGCCTCCCGCGTGGCAGGCGAGAATTCTACCACTGAACAACCAATGCCTTGGAAGGGTGAGTTAACCCCAAAGGCTGGAAATCGTATCATAAAGCTTTTTTTCCAATAATATTTTCCACTTGTGGGCTCAGCTACATTGTTCACCCTAAAAAAAAGCAGTCCTTTCTCCCCGTCGGGGAATTGAACCCCGGTCTCCCGCGTGACAGGCGGGGATACTCACCACTATACTAACGAGGAGCAGGTGGGTCATACTTTTGAAAAAACGTGGAGCATTGGTACTAACCCTAAGTTTGGAGTGTTGGGCTTAAACCCTTCTAACATAAATATCTGTAGAGACTGAATGGTTGGAGCTAGGAACTACTACGACCCCTCTATGGAAAGCTGAGACTCTCACAGACACGTACATGTAATCGATGTTGCTCTATACCGCTCACAGGCCACACAATACTAGTTAGAAGGTGAGGCGTTTGTGGGAAATCCCAGGACATTGTCACAAATCCCAACCTCAAGACTGTTGTCAATGACAAGTTGGTTACTCTTTTCCACCTCACACACTGGAAATCTGCAATGGATTCACCAAAGTCTACTGAGAATGAGTAAATGTCCAAACTGTAAATGAAAGCAAAGTCGTATTTTTCAAGAGTCAGTTGAGAATTCGCCCAAGACCAGAGATTTCTGTTGGCCTGGCAATCTAACACAGATTTCCTCCTCAGGGGTTTGCATACTTGTCAAATTACATGTTCAAAACTTCTTGCATTGGCCGGGAATCAAACCCGGGCCTCCCGGCGAGAATTCTACCACTGAACAACCAATGCCTTGGAAGGGTGAGTTAACCCCAAAGGCTGGAAATCGTATCATAAAGCTTTTTTTCCAAGAATATTTTCCACTTGTGGGCTCAGCTACATTGTTCACCCTAAAAAAAAGCAGTCCTTTCTCCCCGTCGGGGAATTGAACCCCGGTCTCCCGCGTGACAGGCGGGGATACTCACCACTATACTAACGAGGAGCAGGTGGGTCATACTTTTGAAAAAACGTGGAGCATTGGTACTAACCCTAAGTTTGGAGTGTTGGGCTTAAACCCTTCTAACATAAATATCTGTAGAGACTGAATGGTTGGAGCTAGGAACTACTATGACCCCTCTATGGAAAGCTGAGACTCTCACAAATACGTACATGTAATCGATTTTGCTCTATACCGCTCACAGGCCACACAATTCTAGTTAGAAGGTGAGGCGTTTGTGGGAAATCCCAGGACATTGTCACAAATCCCAACCTCAAGACTGTTGTCAATGACAAGTTGGTTACTCTTTTCCACCTCACACACTGGAAATCTGCAATGGATTCACCAAAGTCTACTGAGAATGAGTAAATGTCCAAACTGTAAATGAAAGCAAAGTCGTATTTTTCAAGAGTCAGTTGAGAATTCGCCCAAGACCAGAGATTTCTGTTGGCCTGGCAATCTAACACAGATTTCCTCCTCAGGGGTTTGCATACTTGTCAAAATTACATGTTCAAAACTTCTTGCATTGGCCGTGAATCGAACCCGGGCCTCCCGCGTGGCAGGCGAGAATTCTACCACTGAACAACCAATGCCTTGGAAGGGTGAGTTAACCCCAAAGGCTGGAAATCGTATCATAAAGCTTTTTTTCCAATAATATTTTCCACTTGTGGGCTCAGCTACATTGTTCACCCTAAAAAAAAGCAGTCCTTTCTCCCCGTCGGGGAATTGAACCCCGGTCTCCCGCGTGACAGGCGGGGATACTCACCACTATACTAACGAGGAGCAGGTGGGTCATACTTTTGAAAAAACGTGGAGCATTGGTACTAACCCTAAGTTTGGAGTGTTGGGCTTAAACCCTTCTAACATAAATATCTGTAGAGACTGAATGGTTGGAGCTAGGAACTACTACGACCCCTCTATGGAAAGCTGAGACTCTCACAGACACGTACATGTAATCGATGTTGCTCTATACCGCTCACAGGCCACACAATACTAGTTAGAAGGTGAGGCGTTTGTGGGAAATCCCAGGACATTGTCACAAATCCCAACCTCAAGACTGTTGTCAATGACAAGTTGGTTACTCTTTTCCACCTCACACACTGGAAATCTGCAATGGATTCACCAAAGTCTACTGAGAATGAGTAAATGTCCAAACTGTAAATGAAAGCAAAGTCGTATTTTTCAAGAGTCAGTTGAGAATTCGCCCAAGACCAGAGATTTCTGTTGGCCTGGCAATCTAACACAGATTTCCTCCTCAGGGGTTTGCATACTTGTCAAATTACATGTTCAAAACTTCTTGCATTGGCCGGGAATCAAACCCGGGCCTCCCGGCGAGAATTCTACCACTGAACAACCAATGCCTTGGAAGGGTGAGTTAACCCCAAAGGCTGGAAATCGTATCATAAAGCTTTTTTTCCAATAATATTTTCCACTTGTGGGCTCAGCTACATTGTTCACCCTAAAAAAAAGCAGTCCTTTCTCCCCGTCGGGGAATTGAACCCCGGTCTCCCGCGTGACAGGCGGGGATACTCACCACTATACTAACGAGGAGCAGGTGGGTCATACTTTTGAAAAAACGTGGAGCATTGGTACTAACCCTAAGTTTGGAGTGTTGGGCTTAAACCCTTCTAACATAAATATCTGTAGAGACTGAATGGTTGGAGCTAGGAACTACTACGACCCCTCTATGGAAAGCTGAGACTCTCACAGACACGTACATGTAATCGATGTTGCTCTATACCGCTCACAGGCCACACAATACTAGTTAGAAGGTGAGGCGTTTGTGGGAAATCCCAGGACATTGTCACAAATCCCAACCTCAAGACTGTTGTCAATGACAAGTTGGTTACTCTTTTCCACCTCACACACTGGAAATCTGCAATGGATTCACCAAAGTCTACTGAGAATGAGTAAATGTCCAAACTGTAAATGAAAGCAAAGTCGTATTTTTCAAGAGTCAGTTGAGAATTCGCCCAAGACCAGAGATTTCTGTTGGCCTGGCAATCTAACACAGATTTCCTCCTCAGGGGTTTGCATACTTGTCAAATTACATGTTCAAAACTTCTTGCATTGGCCGGGAATCAAACCCGGGCCTCCCGGCGAGAATTCTACCACTGAACAACCAATGCCTTGGAAGGGTGAGTTAACCCCAAAGGCTGGAAATCGTATCATAAAGCTTTTTTTCCAAGAATATTTTCCACTTGTGGGCTCAGCTACATTGTTCACCCTAAAAAAAAGCTGTCCTTTCTCCCCGTCGGGGAATTGAACCCCGGTCTCCCGCGTGACAGGCGGGGATACTCACCACTATACTAACGAGGAGCAGGTGGGTCATAACTTTGAAAAAACGGTGGAGCATTGGTACTAACCCTAAGTTTGGCGTGTTGGGCTTAAACACTTCTAACATAAATATCTGTAGAGACTGAATGGTTGGAGCTAGGAACTACTACGACCCCTCTATGGAAAGCTGAGACTCTCACAGACACGTACATGTAATCGATGTTGCTCTATACCGCTCACAGGCCACACAATACTAGTTAGAAGGTGAGGCGTTTGTGGGAAATCCCAGGACATTGTCACAAATCCCAACCTCAAGACTGTTGTCAATGACAAGTTGGTTACTCTTTTCCACCTCACACACTGGAAATCTGCAATGGATTCACCAAAGTCTACTGAGAATGAGTAAATGTCCAAACTGTAAATGAAAGCAAAGTCGTATTTTTCAAGAGTCAGTTGAGAATTCGCCCAAGACCAGAGATTTCTGTTGGCCTGGCAATCTAACACAGATTTCCTCCTCAGGGGTTTGCATACTTGTCAAAATTACATGTTCAAAACTTCTTGCATTGGCCGTGAATCGAACCCGGGCCTCCCGCGTGGCAGGCGAGAATTCTACCACTGAACAACCAATGCCTTGGAAGGGTGAGTTAACCCCAAAGGCTGGAAATCGTATCATAAAGCTTTTTTTCCAATAATATTTTCCACTTGTGGGCTCAGCTACATTGTTCACCCTAAAAAAAAGCAGTCCTTTCTCCCCGTCGGGGAATTGAACCCCGGTCTCCCGCGTGACAGGCGGGGATACTCACCACTATACTAACGAGGAGCAGGTGGGTCATACTTTTGAAAAAACGTGGAGCATTGGTACTAACCCTAAGTTTGGAGTGTTGGGCTTAAACCCTTCTAACATAAATATCTGTAGAGACTGAATGGTTGGAGCTAGGAACTACTACGACCCCTCTATGGAAAGCTGAGACTCTCACAGACACGTACATGTAATCGATGTTGCTCTATACCGCTCACAGGCCACACAATACTAGTTAGAAGGTGAGGCGTTTGTGGGAAATCCCAGGACATTGTCACAAATCCCAACCTCAAGACTGTTGTCAATGACAAGTTGGTTACTCTTTTCCACCTCACACACTGGAAATCTGCAATGGATTCACCAAAGTCTACTGAGAATGAGTAAATGTCCAAACTGTAAATGAAAGCAAAGTCGTATTTTTCAAGAGTCAGTTGAGAATTCGCCCAAGACCAGAGATTTCTGTTGGCCTGGCAATCTAACACAGATTTCCTCCTCAGGGGTTTGCATACTTGTCAAATTACATGTTCAAAACTTCTTGCATTGGCCGTGAATCGAACCCGGGCCTCCCGCGTGGCAGGCGAGAATTCTACCACTGAACAACCAATGCCTTGGAAGGGTGAGTTAACCCCAAAGGCTGGAAATCGTATCATAAAGCTTTTTTTCCAAGAATATTTTCCACTTGTGGGCTCAGCTACATTGTTCACCCTAAAAAAAAGCAGTCCTTTCTCCCCGTCGGGGAATTGAACCCCGGTCTCCCGCGTGACAGGCGGGGATACTCACCACTATACTAACGAGGAGCAGGTGGGTCATACTTTTGAAAAAACGTGGAGCATTGGTACTAACCCTAAGTTTGGAGTGTTGGGCTTAAACCCTTCTAACATAAATATCTGTAGAGACTGAATGGTTGGAGCTAGGAACTACTACGACCCCTCTATGGAAAGCTGAGACTCTCACAGACACGTACATGTAATCGATGTTGCTCTATACCGCTCACAGGCCACACAATACTAGTTAGAAGGTGAGGCGTTTGTGGGAAATCCCAGGACATTGTCACAAATCCCAACCTCAAGACTGTTGTCAATGACAAGTTGGTTACTCTTTTCCACCTCACACACTGGAAATCTGCAATGGATTCACCAAAGTCTACTGAGAATGAGTAAATGTCCAAACTGTAAATGAAAGCAAAGTCGTATTTTTCAAGAGTCAGTTGAGAATTCGCCCAAGACCAGAGATTTCTGTTGGCCTGGCAATCTAACACAGATTTCCTCCTCAGGGGTTTGCATACTTGTCGAAATTACATGTTCAAAACTTCTTGCATTGGCCGTGAATCGAACCCGGGCCTCCCGCGTGGCAGGCGAGAATTCTACCACTGAACAACCAATGCCTTGGAAGGGTGAGTTAACCCCAAAGGCTGGAAATCGTATCATAAAGCTTTTTTTCCAATAATATTTTCCACTTGTGGGCTCAGCTACATTGTTCACCCTAAAAAAAAGCAGTCCTTTCTCCCCGTCGGGGAATTGAACCCCGGTCTCCCGCGTGACAGGCGGGGATACTCACCACTATACTAACGAGGAGCAGGTGGGTCATAGTTTTGAAAAAACGTGGAGCATTGGTACTAACCCTAAGTTTGGAGTGTTGGGCTTAAACCCTTCTAACATAAATATCTGTAGAGACTGAATGGTTGGAGCTAGGAACTACTACGACCCCTCTATGGAAAGCTGAGACTCTCACAGACACGTACATGTAATCGATGTTGCTCTATACCGCTCACAGGCCACACAATACTAGTTAGAAGGTGAGGCGTTTGTGGGAAATCCCAGGACATTGTCACAAATCCCAACCTCAAGACTGTTGTCAATGACAAGTTGGTTACTCTTTTCCACCTCACACACTGGAAATCTGCAATGGATTCACCAAAGTCTACTGAGAATGAGTAAATGTCCAAACTGTAAATGAAAGCAAAGTCGTATTTTTCAAGAGTCAGTTGAGAATTCGCCCAAGACCAGAGATTTCTGTTGGCCTGGCAATCTAACACAGATTTCCTCCTCAGGGGTTTGCATACTTGTCAAATTACATGTTCAAAACTTCTTGCATTGGCCGGGAATCAAACCCGGGCCTCCCGGCGAGAATTCTACCACTGAACAACCAATGCCTTGGAAGGGTGAGTTAACCCCAAAGGCTGGAAATCGTATCATAAAGCTTTTTTTCCAATAATATTTTCCACTTGTGGGCTCAGCTACATTGTTCACCCTAAAAAAAAGCAGTCCTTTCTCCCCGTCGGGGAATTGAACCCCGGTCTCCCGCGTGACAGGCGGGGATACTCACCACTATACTAACGAGGAGCAGGTGGGTCATACTTTTGAAAAAACGTGGAGCATTGGTACTAACCCTAAGTTTGGAGTGTTGGGCTTAAACCCTTCTAACATAAATATCTGTAGAGACTGAATGGTTGGAGCTAGGAACTACTACGACCCCTCTATGGAAAGCTGAGACTCTCACAGACACGTACATGTAATCGATGTTGCTCTATACCGCTCACAGGCCACACAATACTAGTTAGAAGGTGAGGCGTTTGTGGGAAATCCCAGGACATTGTCACAAATCCCAACCTCAAGACTGTTGTCAATGACAAGTTGGTTACTCTTTTCCACCTCACACACTGGAAATCTGCAATGGATTCACCAAAGTCTACTGAGAATGAGTAAATGTCCAAACTGTAAATGAAAGCAAAGTCGTATTTTTCAAGAGTCAGTTGAGAATTCGCCCAAGACCAGAGATTTCTGTTGGCCTGGCAATCTAACACAGATTTCCTCCTCAGGGGTTTGCATACTTGTCAAATTACATGTTCAAAACTTCTTGCATTGGCCGTGAATCGAACCCGGGCCTCCCGCGTGGGCGAGAATTCTACCACTGAACAACCAATGCCTTGGAAGGGTGAGTTAACCCCAAAGGCTGGAAATCGTATCATAAAGCTTTTTTCCAATAATATTTTCCACTTGTGGGCTCAGCTACATTGTTCACCCTAAAAAAAAGCAGTCCTTTCTCCCCGTCGGGGAATTTGAACCCCGGTCTCCCGCGTGACAGGCGGGGATACTCACCACTATACTAACGAGGAGCAGGTGGGTCATACTTTGAAAAACGTGGAGCATTGGTACTAACCCTAAGTTTGGAGTGTTGGGCTTAAACCCTTCTAAATAAATATCTGTAGAGACTGAATGGTTGAGCTAGGAACTACTCCGACCCCTCTATGGAAAGCTGAGACTCTCACAGACACGTACATGTAATCGATTTGCTCTATACCGCTCACAGGCCACACAATACTAGTTAGAAGGTGAGGCGTTTGTGGGAAATCCCAGGACATTGTCACAAATCCCAACCTCAAGACTGTTGTCAATGACAAGTTGGTTACTCTTTCCACCTCACACATGGAAATCTGCAATGGATTCACCAAAGTCTACTGAGAATGAGTAAATGTCCAAACTGTAAATGAAAGCAAAGTCGTATTTTTCAAGAGTCAGTTGAGAATTCGCCCGACCAGAGATTCTGTTGG